>NC_090421.1:23092231-23257231 GCF_036365525.1 Heterodontus francisci
GAATGCACTACCTCAGACTATGGTGGAGGCTGGTTCAATAGAGGCATTCAAGAGTGAATTGGATTTTTATCTGCAAAGCAATTAGGTTCAGGGATATGGGGAGAAGAAGGGGAAGTGGACCAAGGTAAATTGTTTTTTTTTTGGAGAGCTGGCACAACACAGTTCTTTTTGTGCTGTAACAATTCTATGATTCCCCTGTTTCCTGGTTATCAAGTGCAACATAACAATTCACTGTAACGTCATTCTCTTGTGGACTGATTTTCAAACTCATACAATAATTAACTGCAAAATTCTTCCGCTATGTATTGGTTATCAAACCCAATAAAACAATGAACTGCAACATCATATCCCCGTGCACTGGTTTGAAACACAATACAACAATTCTCTGTAACATCATTCCACTGTGTATTGTATATCAAGCCCAGTTTAGCAATAAACTGTAATATCATTCCCCTGTGTACTGCTTATGAAGACCAATATTACAATTAACAGTGACAGCATTCCTTTCTGTACAGTAAATAAACTGAATATAACAATTAATTATAACAATGGGTGATTAAAACCAATATATCAATTGAAAGTAACAGTATTGCCCTTGGTACTTGTTAACTGGCCAAGTATAACAACTCACCATGACATAATTCCGCTTAATATTGGTTATCGAAGTCAATATTATAATTCACTGTGACATCATTCCACTGTGTACTTATCATCAAGCTCCATGTTACAGTTGACTGTAACATTATTCTCCTACGTACTGATTATCAAATCCAGTGTTGGAATAAAGAGTAATATCAGTCTCCTGTTTACTGGTCATCAAGCCGAATGTATCAGTTTACTGGGAGACTCGTCCCCGTTTTACTGGTTATTAAACACATATATGTATATATTAAGTGCAACATCAGCCCCCTGTGTCGTGGTTATCATATTCAAATGAACAATGAATTTAAGCTTAATAACAGTGTGCATTGGTTATCATGACCAATTTTAATGTGTTATACCCTGTGGAATTGCTATCAAGTCCAAACTAACAATTAGTAATATCTTGAACTCGCTGTGTATGAGTTGGTGAATTAATTTTAATATTTAACTGTAACATTCTAATTCCATGTATGAGGTATTCTGTCAAATTTAACAATTAACTGTCTTAATAAGCCTGTGTATTGGCTATCAATAACAATTTGATAAATAGGTAAAACAATGATATGCACACGATATATATAAAAGCTATGAGAGAGAGAGAGACGTGTTTAGCAAAAGTGAAAGAAGGAAACTGGGGACGAGAGAGAGAGAGAGAGAGAGAGAGAGAGAGAGAGAGAGAGAGATAGGGAGAGGGAATGAGAGAGGGGCAGAAGGGAATGGAAAGGAAGAGAGAGAGGGAAACCTGGAGAGAGGGATCGAAATTCAGAAATCAGGCCAAAATAAAGCAGAAGATGTGTGCAATAGGGTTGAAACCGGAAGAGGGGATCGAGGTAGGGGTGGGGGGTGAGTGATAAATGTTTTTAAACGCGACAGTGTTTAACCAAAAATAGGAGACTTGTACCGGTATTTCATTTTGTATTGCGTTTCCTGTGCATTCTGAGATTGCCAAAGTGAGGACACTAAATATGTAATAAATCTCTCCCTGCTGTTTTCACATTAATTCGTCACCTGACCCCTCTCCATCAGCCTCACCACTGTTGCGTCAAATATACAAAACAGCTACAGGCTAGCGTTAAATACAGAGCAAACGTACCTCTGCACTTCCCCATTAAACAATTCGGGAAAAAAAGCTCAAGTTAGGTAAAGAATGAAGCTTAAACTGCACTGTCCCATCACACAGGGCCAGAACATGTACATCACCGCTAATTTATTATGCTTATTTTTATTTTTATTAATTCATGTGATGTGGGCTTCGCTGGCTAGGCCAGCATTTATTGCCCATCCCTAATTGTCTTGAGAAATTGGTGCTGAGCTGCCTTCTTGAACCGCTGCAGTCCATATGAGTGAGAGGCACCCACAGTGCTGTTTGGAAGCGAGTTCCAGGCTTTTGACACAGCTATAGTGAAGGAACAGCGAACTAGTTCAAAGTCAGGATAATGTGTGACTTGGAGGTGAACTTGCAGATGGGGGTGTCCCCATGTATTTGCTGCCTTAGACCTTCTAGTTGGTAGAGGTCACGGATTTGAAAGATGCTGCCTAATGAGCCTTGGTGTGTTTCTGCATGCATTTTGGAGATAGTACACACTGGTGCCACTGTGCGTCGGTGGTGGAGGGAGTGAATGTTTGTGGATGGGGTGCCAATCAAGCGGACTGCTTTGCCCTGGATGACGTCGAGCTTCTTCAGTGTTGTTGGAGCTTCACCCATCCAGGCAAGTGGAGAGCATCCCATAACACTCCTGACTTGTGCCTTGTAGATGGTGGACAAGCTGCAGAGTAAACGTCCATCTCCATTGTCCCAACAAAGTCTCTGAGTGCACGTAGCGCATGGGTTAGATATGGAGTAAAGCTACGACTACACTTTCCCATCAAAGATTCCCAGGGCAGGTACAGCACGGGGTCAGACTCAGAACCAAGCCGCCTTTTACACATTCCCCTCCAGCACTCCCATGGCAGGGATAATCACGGAGTTAGGTATAGAGTAATGCTTGCTCCACACAGTCGCATCAGTCAATCACAGGGTAGGTGCAGCACTGATAGATGCAGAGAAAAGTTCCGGAAACACTGTCCACGCCCAGGGCCGAGTCAATACGGTTTAGATACAATGTATAGCTCCCTCTGCACAATAAAATCAAACAGTCCCAGGCCAGGTACTGAACAGGGTTCGATACACAGTAAAGCTCCCTCTGCGCTGTCGCCATCAAGCGGCACCAGGACTATGAGTGATGGGGAATTCGGAGCATTTTCTGACTGCAGTCAGAGAAAGCAGCTGCCCTTGCAGCCGTCTATGGGAGTAGCAACTGCAGAGGAGAGAGCAGAAATGAAAGAGATAAGGAAGAATTGCAGTATGAAGGACATTGCAACTGCTGGAGAGGGAAGGAGGTAGCAATTCTGTTTGGAGAGGTGCGTTTGGAGCTCCAGAATGATACTTTTGTTTGGACTGTTGAGAGTGTGAGCAGAGGATGGAAAACTCAAGTGTTGGGCTGTGAAAATCTATTGCGTGTTTCAGTGTGTTTTTTGTCCATATTGCACAAAGGGATCGACTTCCCCACCCCAACTGCTTGCCTCGGGACAACTGGTGCTGCCCTGCTGAAGAAAGCCCTCGTGTAAAACCTAGTGTAACATCGCAAGAAGAGAGTACCAGGTGCTCCAGCTGACCCTGTTGAAAATTACTCCCACAGCTGGAAGGCAACAGGAAGTTTGAACTTTGGAATAACTGTCTTAAGGTGCTCGAACGAGCCGTTGGAGAGATCACGCCTCACAGCCTGTCTGTCCTTTCCACCATCCATATTTTAAGCTATAAAACAACGTCAAGACCAACCCTAAAGTGAATATGTGGCTCTAGGATTTTTCGATGATCAAAAATATTTCACTAAGGACCATTAGGAAAGGAAAACTCCCCTCGTTAACAGGCTTTCCTGTATGTTATTCCATTCCCACTGCCAAGTGATTCATTCTTAACTGCATTCTAATATGGCCTTCGAAGCCAAATGTTGTCATACCACGACAAAGGTAGCAAGAGTACAATTGTATGGACAATGCTGCTTTGATGTAGGCATCAAATTAGGGCACCAAAATGCAACTCACCTCTTCCCCAACAACACTGCTCACCAACATTTTTAACTGCAGTTTCATTTGTTTTATATCGTAGTGTACATTCCAGGGAGCCTTCTCGGAATCTCGTAAAGTAACAGTCATACATAGTGATAGAATCATAGAATAGTGGCAGCATAAAAGAGCCTTTCGACCCTTCGTGTCCACGCCAAATTTCTGCAAGTGCAACTCAGCTATTCACACTCACTGGCACATAGTCCAATATTTCTTCTCTTCAAATTATCGCTAATTCCATGTTGAAAACCACAATACTCTCTGCTTCCACCACAATCTCAAGCAGTGCATTCCATATTCTAACACCTCGCTGCATGAAAACGTTTTTACTCATGTTGTCTTTTTGCCGTTTGCCTTCAGTTGGTGTCGTTTGGTTCTCTAACATTCCGCCAGCGTGAACTGTTTTAATCGATTCAATCTGTCTTGATCTGTCATGATTTTGAACATTGCGATGAACTCTTCTCTCAACCTTGTCTTTTCTAAGGAGAACAGCAATACTTCTCCAATCTAATCACGTAACTGAAGACCGTCCTCACTGGAAATGTTGGCGTGAATATTTTCTACACTCTCGCTAATGTCTTCCCATCCATCCTAATTTGTGCTGTCCCCGACAATATTAAAATGAAGTGATATCAGCTCATACTCCAAGTCATGCAGCCCAGCACCCAACTTATGCTGGAAATCTGAAACAAAAACAAGAAATGCTGGAATCGCTCAGCAGGTCTGGCAGCATCTGTGGAAAGAGAAGCAGAGTTAACGTTTCGGGTCAGTGACCCTTCTTCGGAACTGACAAATATTAGAAAAGTCACAGATTATAAGCAAGTGAGGTGGGGGTGGGGCAAGAGATAACAAAGGAGAAGGTGCAGATTGGACCAGGCCACATAGCTGACCAAATGGTCACGGAGCAAAGGCAAACAATATGTTAATGGTGTGTTGAAAGACAAAGCATTAGTACAGAATAGGTTGTAATACACTGAATATTGAACAGCAGCAAGTGCAAACCCGGAAAAAACCTGAAAAAACAGTGGGTAAGCAAACTGAACAAACTAAGATGAAATGAAATAAATGCAAAAAAATTGTAAAAAATGTAAAAAAGAATGTAAAAAAAAGGAAGAGAAAATAACTAAAAATGAAAGTAAAATGGGGGGATGTCATGCTCTGAAATTATTGAACTCAATGTTCAGTCCGGCAGGCTGTAGTGTGCCAAATCGGTAGATGAGATGCTGTTCCTCGAACTTGCGTTGATGTTCACTGGAACACTGCAGCAATCCCAGAACAGAGACGTGAGCATGAGAGCAGGGGGGAGTGTTGAAATAGCAAGCAACCGGAAGCTCAGGGTCCTGCTTGCGGACTGAGCGGAGATGTTCTGCAAAGCGGTCACCCAGTCTGTGCTTGGTCTCCCCAATGTAGAGGAGACCACACTGTGAGCAGCGAATACAGTATACTACATTGAAAGAAGTACAAGTAAATCGCTGCTTCACCTGAAAGGAGTGTTTGGGGCCTGGGATAGTGAGGAGAGAGGAGGTAAATGGGCAGGTATTACACCTCCTGCGATTGCAGGGGTAGGTGCCCTGGGACGGGGACGAGGTGGTGGGGTTAATGGAGGAGTGGACCAGTGTGTCGCGGAGGGAATGATCCCTTCGGAATGCTGACAGGGGAAGGGAGGGGAAGATGCGACTGGTAGTGGCATCACGCTGGAGGTGGCAAAAATGGCGGAGGATGATCCTTTGGATATGGAGGCTGGTGGGATGAAAAGTGAGGACAAGGGGAACCCTGTCACGGTTCTGGGAGGGAGGGGAAGGGGTGAGGGTAGAGGTGCGGGGAATGGGTCGGACACGGTTGAGGGCCCTGTCAACCACAGAGGGGAAATCCTCGGTTGAGGAAAAAGGAGGTCCATATCAGAAGCACCGTCATGGAAGGTAGCATCATCAGAGCAGATGCGTCGGAGATGGAGAAACTGGGAGAATGGAATGGAATCCTTACAGGAGGTAGGGTGTGAAGAAGTGTAGTCGAGGTAGCTGCGCATGTCGGTGGGCTTATAATGGATATTGGTAGACAACCTATCCCCAGAGATGGAGACAGTGAAGTCGAGGAAGGGAAGGGAAGTGTCAGAGATGGACCCAACTTATGAAGTCCAGCATTGAGTCCTGCCTGCCTTATTTCCAACTCAACCAGCCAAGTGTCTATCTCACGCAAAGATGCATATTGAAAAGCCAGTCTAAAATCTAACATAGCCAACCCACCCATCGACTTCCCAAGCCCAACGGCCCTCCTACACACCGCACCCTCAAACAGACCCAGCCCAACATCCAACTGTCAGGAGCGGAGGTAGAGCGGACACGGAAGGGCGGGGCATCGGAGCTGTGAGTATAAATAACTTACCTCGGGGACTTCGCGGTCTCGTCACGGGGGAGTGGAGGTCGAGCAGATCCGGAGGGGCGGAGCTGCTTTCACTGCTTCAGGGTTACAACTGAAACTGTGAAAAATCTAAAAAAAAGTGACATCGCAGGAAAACTGGTAGGGAATCTGTACGAAATTTGAAAAATTAATTTGAAAAACTGACGAAAGTAAAGTAGAGATGGCAAGGCAGACGATGTGCCATATCTGCATAATGTTGGAGCTGGTAGATCCCATTGCGTGCCACAGTGCCCACGTCTGCACAAGTGCTTGCAGCTCGAAGAGCTTCGATTCAGAGTTGATGGGCTGGAGTCCGAGCTTCAGACACTGTGGCACATCAGAGGTTCCTGGACACTGTGCTTAAGACAATCACACCCTGTAGATTATTTATCTCAGATTCGGCCAGTGGTCAAGGACAGGGGCGTGTGACTGCAAGTGAGGCAGGTAGAGGGCTCCTGAACTCCGAAATGGAGGAGGCTCTACTCGTGACCTTGTCTAACAGGTACGAGGTACTTTCTCCCTGTGTGGATCAAGAGAAGGACTGCAGGGAGGATGAACAAACTGACCACTGCACCGTAGTATAGGAGGCTATTCAAGCAGGGGGAGCAAAAAGAAAAGTGGTCGTGGTAGCGGATTCCATAATTAGTGGTACTGATGGCATCCTTTGTACGCAGGATCAACATAACATGTTGCCGACCCGGTGCCAGGGTGAAGGACATCTCTAACCAGCTTGAAAGGATATTGGAGATGGAGGGTGAGGATCCAGTTGTTGTGGTCCACGTTAGGGCAAAGAACATTGGCAAGACTAGGCAAGAGGAACTGTTTGGGGATTATCGGGAACTGGGAACAAAATTTAAAACAAACAGGTCCTCAAGGGTTATAATCTCTGGATTATTATCTGAACCGTGTGCAAATTGGCATCAGGATAAGAAAATTAGGGAAGCAAACACGTGGCGAAAGGAGTGGTGTGGGGAAGAGGGGTTCTATTTCATGGGGCACTGGATTCAGTATTGGGACAGGAGGGAACTGTACCGTTGGGACTGGCGCCACCTGAACCTATCTGGGACCAGTGTCCTAGCGGAAAGGATGAATAGGGTGATCACAAGGTCTTTAAACTAGTAAATGGTGGGGGAAGGGGAGGCCTCAGGGGAAGTCAATACAGTTTAAAAAACAATCAACAGGGCAGAGAATAAAGAAACAGTCAGAAACCCTACTTCAGGAACAGCAGGTGATTGCAAAACAGCAAGAAGTATACTGGTTAAACCAGAAGAGAGAAATAATAAACAGCCAAATAACGCATCGGTGCTGAGGAACAGGTTAGGGGGTATAGCCCAAATAAGAGTTCTATATACTAATGCACGGAGTGTAAGGAATAAACTAGATGAGCTGCAGGCGCAAATTGAAATGGAAGTTTATGATATGGTGGCCATTGCTGAGACATGGCTGCAGGATGGTCGGAACTAAACATTACAGGACAGACTGGGAAAATGGCAGAGGGGGTGGGGTAGCCTCACTGATTAGAAATAATATCACCTCATTGTTCAGGGAGGATATAAAAAGGGGGAAGCATCCACCTTATGGGTGGAACTGAGGAACAGAAAAGGATCTAAAACTGTAATAGGTGTTGTGTATAGACCCCGGTAGCAGTTCTGAGGTGTTATATTGCATAAATGCAGAAATTAGGCAAATGTGTAACAAAGGCAGAGTAGTATTAATGGGAGATTTTAACTGACACATAGATTGGGAGAGGCAGACTGGCGCCTGTCAGAAAGGTAGTGATTTTCTGCAATGTGTCCAGGATAGTTTCCTACAGCAATATGTCCTAGATGTAACAAGGAGACAGACAATATTAGATTTGGTTATGAGTAATGAGCCAAATTTAATTAGTAGCCTAACTATGCGTGAACATTCATCAAATAGTGATCACAACATGATCGAATTCAAGGTACCGTTTGAAAGTGAAAAGCACGAATCAGCTACTAGAATTGTACACTTGGGTAAGGCTGACTTTACCGGGATGGACAGAGACTGTCCACAGTAAACTGGGAAGATCTGTTAATGGGTAAAACGACTGAAGAACAGTGGAGAATATTTAATGAAACATTTAACACAATACAGAGCGATATATACACCTGACAGTAAAAAGCTCCACCTCACAGAGAAAAAGTATCAGCCATGGACAACTAAAGAGATTAGGGACAGCATAAAATTAAAAGAAAGGGCTTACAAAAATGCAAAACGCAGCACAGAACGGGCCGAATAGGGGAGATAAAAAGACCAGAAAAGGGTCTCAAAGCAGCTTATAAGAGCTACTAAAAGGCATTATGAAAGGAAAATTACAAAGGACATCAAAATCAATAAAAAGAAATGTTACAGTTACATAAAGGGCAAGTGGGTGTCAAGAGCAATGTCGGCCCACTAAAAGCTGACAATTGAGATATCGGCATTGATAATGAGGAAATGGCAGACATGTTGAGCAATTGCTTTGCCTCAGTATTTACAGTTGAAAAGGAGGATGACTGGCCGGAAGACCCAAAAAAAATAATAGCCGATAGGGGACAGGGACTTAATGTAATTAACGTATGTAAAACATCAGTAACGAGGAAATAAATGTAACTAAAGAGTGAGAAATCCCCATGACCAGACGGTTTCCATCTGAGGCTATTAAAGGAACTAGGGGAGCACATTGCAGATGCCCTAACTATAATCTTCCAGAGTTCCCTCGATTCAGGAGTGGTCCCTCTGGATTGGAAATTTGCATATGTCACTCTACTTTTTAAGAAAGTTGAAAGGGGAAAACTATGGAATTACAGACCAGTTAACCTAGCATCTGTGGTGGGGATATTGCTGGAGTCTATAATTAAGGATGGGCAACTGAACACCTCAAAAAATTCAATTAATCAGGGACAGCGTAAATTCATAACGGGAAGGTCAAGCCTGGTAAAGTTCATTGAATTTTTTGAAGAGGTGACTAAGGTAGTGGACAGGGGAACGTCTATGGTTGTTATTTATGAAGACTTCCAGAAGGCATTTGATAAAGTCCCGCATAAGAGACTGTTAACTAAGATAGAAGCCCATGGAGTTGAAGGAAAATTATTGACATGGTTAGGTAGTTGGTTCAGTGGCAGGCGACAGAGAGTGGGTATCATGGGCAAGCAGTCCGATTGGCAGGATGTAACTAGTGGTGTCCCACAGGGATCTGTGTTGGGACCTCAGTTATTCACATTATTCATTTTCGACTTGGATGATGGCATAGTGAGTCGTATATCCAAATTTGCTGATGATACAAAGTTAGGCGGCATTGTCGATAGTCGAGATGATAGCATAAAATTGCAAGGAGATATTGACAGACTAGGTGAATGAGAAAAACAGTGGCAGACGGATGTCAATGTGGGAAAGTGTGAGGTTATCCATTTTGGAACAAAAAAGTATAGAGCATGGTTCTTTTTAAATGGGATGAGGTTAAGTACAGTGGATGTCCAAAAAGACTTGGGGGCTCAGGTGCATAGATCTTTAAAATGCCACGAGAAACTCCAGAAAATATCAAAAAGGCTAATGGAATGCTAGCCTTTGCATCTAGAGGATTGGAGTATAAAGACACAGAGGTTATGCTGCAGCTGCACTTAACCCTGGTTAGACCCCACTTGGAGTACTGAGAACAGTTCTGGACACCACACCTCAGGATGGATATATTGGCCTTGGAGGGAGTGCAACGTCGGTTTAGAAGAATGATACCTGAACTACAGGGGTTACGTTACGAGGAGAGATTACACAATTCGGGACCGTTTTCGCTAGAATTTAAAAGGTTCTGGGGTGATCTGATCAATGTCTTCAAGAGAGACACAGGAAAAGACAGGGTAGAAAAATATAAACTGTTTCCACTGGTTGGAGATTCTAAAACTAGGGGGCATAGTCTAAACCGTTCAGGAGAGATGTTGGGAAGCATTTCTTCACGCCGAAGTTGGTAGAGGTTTGGAGCTTTCTCCCACAAACAGCAGTTGAAGCTAGAACAGTTGTTAATTTTAAATCTGGGATAGATAGATTTTTGTTAAGCAAAGATATTAAGGGATCTGGGCCAAAGGCAGATATATGGAGTTAGGCCGCAGATTAGCCATGATCTCATTGAATGGCCAGGCCAGCATTTATTGGCCATCCCTAATTGCCCTTGAAAAGGTGGTGGTGAGCTGACTTATTGAACCATCCGTTTGGGATAGGTATACCAACATTGCTGTTAGGAAGGGATTTCCAGGATTTTGACCCAGCGACAGTGAAGAAACGACGATCTAGTTCCAAGTCAGGATGGAGAGGAACTTGCAGGTGGTGGTGTTCCCATGTATGTGCTGCCCTTGTCCTTCTAGTTGGTAGAGGTCGCGGGTTTGGAAGGTGCTGTCTAAGGAACCTTGGTGCATTGCTGCAGTGCATCTTGTAGATGAAACACACTGCTGCCACTGTACGTCTCTTTCCATATCTATCCCTGTTCTTTCGCACTGTTACTCTCTCTATATGAATGGAGGAGGGAAAAGAAAGGATTATAGAGAGGCTGCTTCACTTTGTATCTAACCCCACAATGTACCTGCCCTGAACGTGTTTGATAGAACAGAGATTTACTTAATAGTTGAGTAATAGTTTGACAGCATTTCAAGGGGCAGTGTCGATGACGCATTATTCTCTATCCCTGGAATGCAGAACGTTAAGGTCTGATTTGATCAAAGTTTAAAGTGGTGGATGGGGTGCCAGTCAAGTGGGCGGCTTGGTCCTGGAGGATGTCGAGCTTCTGGAGTGTTGTATGTGCTTCATTCATGCAGGCACATGGAGAGATTCCATCACACACCTGACTTGTGTCTTGCAGGTGGTGGAAAGCTTTTGGGAAGTGACTCGGTGGATCACTTGTAGCCACAGTACTGATGTGCTTTCTGCACTTCAGTTTCTGGTCAATGTTGCCCCAGGATTTTGATGACGGGGGACTCAGCGATGGGATAATATTTTGAATGCCAAGGGGAGGTGGTTGGATTCCCTTTTCTTGGCGATGGTCATTGCCACTGTGTGTGTTTTTCTGTGTGTGTATTTTTCTCTGCGTGTGTTTTTCTGTTGTCCGGGACCAATTTCCTCATGGGAAGGTCTTTATGCTGCCTCATAATTGATGGTTAGCAAAACTAATCCTCATGGAATGCACGAGTTAGTGACAGAGTGGATACGACATTGGCTAAGGGACAGAACACAGAGAGGAGTGGTGAATGGTTGGTTCAGACTGGAGGGCGTTATCTATGCCTAACATAATCTTGTACACTTCTAGTCAATCTCCCCTCAATCTCCTTTTCTGCAAGGAGAACAACACTCAGCTTTTCCAACCTAACCTTGAAGCTAGAATCCCGCATCCTGTGAACCATTCTGGTAAATCTCCTCTGCACCTTCTCACGGACCCTCACCTCCTTCCGAAAGGGTGGTGACCAGAACTGGACATAATTCTCCAGTTGGGGCCTAACTAGAGCTTTTATAAAGGTTCAGCATAACCTCCCTGCTTTTGTACTCACTGTATACAGTGTACACTGTGGCACAGTGGAATTCCCCAGTTGTGTGGATTAGGACGACTGATCTTTTTGGTATATATATTAATGAATTGGACTTGGATTTACAGGGCATAACGTCAATATGTGTCGCCTGCAATTTAATAAACAAGAAAGGGAATGCTAGCAGACTTCAGGAGGATGGAGGCAGTCTGGTGAAATGGACAGGCACATGGAAGGTTAACTTCAATGCTGAAAAATGTTAAATGATGCACTTTGGAAGGAAGGCTGGTACAATGTTAAAATGGGTGCAGGGACAGAGAGACTTGGAATTTCATTTCTGTGTTATATTTTCTATGTTATTGATTCAATTTGGGGCTTGGAATCTGTCAGATGAATCCACTGTTAGCAAACGTGTTGGGAAATGTGTCAAAAGCTACTTGAATTCAAACATTCCTGCATTGTGGAACTGTGAGCTATCTTTGCAGAGACCGGAAATAGCGTGTATGAATGGACTTGCAGGTTTTGGTTGATGGAATGAGGTGAAAATTTGTGTCCCTTGCAGGTACACAGAATTGAAGGCATTTACAGTACACCACATGAATGGAACAATATACAAAATCTCAGACAGTCAGACAAAAGCACTAGAAAGCGACTCTCTTTTTAATGGTTTCAATTTGGAAACTTGACCTGATGGTTGAAAAAGCAGGCGTTCAAATCCCATACTGGGCTTTTGTGAATTTGAATTCTGTTTGTTTCCGAAAACATAAAACATAAATCTGGAACTTAAATAAAAGACTGTAGGATGGAATTATTCACTGCTGTCTGGAAGTACAAAGGGTCTGTGTGTCTCCGTTTTGCTGTATTTATTTACGATTTAAGATGATGGGGTAGAATACCACATATCCAAGTTTGCCAATGACACAAAAATAGGCAGCATTGAAAGAAGTGTAGCTGGACGCATAAAATTACAAAGAGGTGTTGATATCTTATGTGAATGTGCAAAACTGTGGTAGATAGATTTCAATGTCAGTAAAAAGGAACAGAATAGAATACTTAATAAATGGTGAAAAACCAGAAACACTCGAGGTCCAAAGTGACTTGGGTGGATCCATGACCATTTGAGTGCAGCGTACATTTACCAGAATGATAACTGGACTCCAAGGGTTAAATTACACAGCGATATTACACAAACAAAGGATGCATTCCCTGGAATTTAGGAAGATATTAAGATAGTTAAGATATTAAGGAGAAATTATTTCGGCAGGTTGGGGAGTCTGGGACTTTTGAGCATAGTCTAAAAATTAGATGCAGACCTTTCAGGAGTGAAGTTAGGAAACACTTCTACACATCCCCAATTGAATCGTTCCACCATGGGTGGCCGTGTCTTCAAGCTGCCAAGACCGTAACTCTGGAATTCCTTTCTTAAAGTTCTCCATATCACTAACTGTCTTTCCTCTTTGCAGACGCTCCCTAAATGCAACTTATTTGAACCAGTTTTTAGTCATCTTGTCTAATATCTCCTTAATTGAGTCGGTGAGGAAATGTTGTTTTCTTTATCGATTTGTTGGTTATGTGCATTACTGTCCAGGCCAGCAATTATTGTCCATTCATAATCACCCTTCAATAGGTGGGAGTGAGCCTCCTTCTTGAATTACTGTAGCCCATGTGGGGTAGGTACACCCACAGTGCTGTTAGGAAGGGAGTTCCAGGATTCTGACCCAGTGACAGTGAAGGAGCAGTGATCCCATCCCAAGTCTGGATGATGTGTGACTTGGAGGGTAACTTGCAGGTGGTGGTGTTCCCATATGTCTTCCTGTTTGTTTGCTCTCTCTCCCGCTCCTTCTTTCTCTCTCCTTCTTTCTAGACATCCCTGTTCTCCTGTCCCTTTCTGTCATGAGAACCTAAGAACAGAAGAAATAAGAGCAGCAGTAAGCCATAAGGGCCCTCAAGTCTGCTCCACCATTATCAAGTGAACCTTTGCTCGACTGCCTGTACGGCAAGTATATCCTTTCCCAGGTATGGAGACCAAACCTGCACACTGTATTCTCGTTATGGTCTCGCCAATTGCAGTAAAATTTCCTGACTGTTGTACTCCAATCCCTTGCAATAAAGTTGTCATGCTTTTTGCACCAGCTTGTTAACTTTATGGGATCTGTGTACAAAGGCACAAAAATCCCTCTGAACACCAACTTTTAATAGTTCCTCACCAGGATGGTCACGTGGCAGATGGAACTTGGTGCGGAGAAGTATGAAGTGATGCATTTTGTTTGGAAGACTGAGGAGAGGCAATATAAAAAAAAGCATACAATTCTGAAGTGGGTGCAGCCATTGAGAGACCGAGGGATATCTGTGCACAAATTGAAGCTGGCAGGGCTAGATAAAAAAGTGGTTAAAATGCATTTGGGATCCTGGGCTTTATAAATAGAGGCTTTGAGTATAAGAGCAAGGAGGTTATGATGAAGCTTTATAAAGCACAGGCTCATCCTCAATTTGTATTGTGCCCATTTCTGGGCACAATACTTTAGGAAGGATGGGGAGCATCAGAGATGGAGCAGAAAAGATTCACGAGCATTGTTCCAGGGATGAGGGACTTCACTTATGTGGATAGATCGGAGAAGCTGGGGTTGTTCTCCAAAGAGTATAGAAAGTTGAGATTAGATTTGATACAGGTGTTCAAAATCATGAGGGGTCCGGACAGAGATGATTTTGTAGTAGAAATGCAGCACATAGGACATTCCACACCCAATTCTGTGAAGTGTTTACTTGTACAAGTGAACTGACCATTTAATATTCTTACCTTACTTAACCCTTGTGTTCCCACAAAGATCGAGCTAGCAAATTCAACAGTGGCCACTTTGACATCATCTCATAGTGTCTATTGTGCATTCTCACAGGATAGCAGGCATAACTGTAGTCAAGGTATGCAGCCGAAAATTGATCAATTACATTGCTATTTCAGTCATTTCAGTCCATATTTGCAGTAAACATGGTACGTTACTGAAAAGCCATATAGTATCTATTCATCGCACTGAGGCAAAATTTATCTGGGTCAACATTATCACTAAGTACTGAGGCACTCCAGAAAGTGAGGCTCACAAATTCAACACAACTTTCTTTTTCTGAGTCTGGCTGGTCTGTTGTGATTCTCTGAGAGACTGCTGGTGCTTATCCTCCACGGGAGAGACAGACAGAGAGGAAGAGACAGACAGACAGACAGAGAGAGGGGGGATTGGGAGAGACAATGATGGAGAGAGAGGGACAGAGAGACAGAGAGAAAGAGGGAGTGTGCCTGTCCTGCTCCCAAACCCAGCATCCGCATACGTCAAGGCAAGTGACACAGGAGCGTCTCAGTGACTGAGGCAGGTGAGTCTTAAGCTTGAGCCGGGCACTGTGAGCGACCCGGGTTAATCCGACACTCCAGGGACAGTTTAAATGGAGCTTTACTCTGTGGCTAACCCATGCTGTACCTTCTTTGAGCCTCTTCAATGGAACAGAGTAGACGAGGAGACTTATTTCTTACCCATTTTAAATATGGAGAATGTATTCCTCCAAGTGCATATCCAAGAGATTGTTTTCAATCTGATGAGCGTTTTTACCTCTGCCATACTTTCAGGCAGTGAGTTCGAGACCCCCACCAGTCGCTGGGTGAAGAAACCATTGATATGATTTGTTCAGTTAAGTTTGATGTCAATGTTTCCCCAGGATGTTGATGCTGGCGAATTCAGTGATGGGATAATGCTTTGAATGCCAAGGGGAGGTGGTTGGATTATGGGGATGGAGGGTGAAATGGAGATGAAGTTGGCGCACAGGGGGATCTCGAAGGAATAGCCTCCATTTTAAATTTCCAGCAAGCTATTCCACTGTGGGAGCCATCACACCATCATGGTAGTGGTCGTGGAAATTTTGAAATCTTTGTCCCCGCTTATGGGCCTCTGTGTTAAGGGAAATTTGTCCATCCTATCCATTCTGTCTAGGCCCCTCATAACTGTATACACCTCAATTCAATCTCCTCTCAGCCTCCTCTGTTCCAAAGAAAACAACCCCAGCCTATCCAATCATTCCTTTGGATTTCTTTGGAATTTTGGAACTCTCTGCTGCCAGCAGGATTTCATGCAGGCTTAATGGTTAATTTTTAAATCTGAGATTTATAGATTCTTGTCAACCAAAGATATCAAGAAATAAGGGAAAAAGGCAGGATATAAGGTGTAAGTTAGATCACAGATCAGTCCTGATCTCATTGAATGCTGGAACAGGGTTGAGGGGTTAAATTGTCTCCTCCTCTTCCTATTTCCGATGTTAAATATCCATCTTTCTCTCTCAGTCACTCTGTCTCTCTCTCTCTCTTCCTCTATCTCTGTCTCTCTCTCACTCTCTGTCTCTCTCTCGCTATCACTCTGTCTGTCTGTCCCTCTTTCTCACTCTCTGCCTCTCTGTCTCTGTTTCCATTTCTCTCGGTCTACGTCTCTGTCTTTGTGTCTCTGTCTCTCTGTCTCGCTGTCCCTCTCTCAGTCATTGTCTCTCCCAATCTTCCCTCTGTCTGTCTGTCTCTCTCTCTCTCTCTCTGTCTGTCTCTCCCTCTCTCTCCATCTCTCTTTGTCCATCCCTCTGTCTTTCCCTTTCTCTACCTCATTCTCTGCCTCTGTCCCTGCCTGTTTTCTTGGTCGTAAAAATAGAAAAGCACAATATTTTTTAAACGGTCTGCAACTGGTAAACATTGATGTTCAAAGAGACTCCCATATCAAGGGATACGGGGAGTGGGCAGGAACGTGGAATTGAAGCCCCATATCAGACAGGACCGTGTTGAATGGCGAGGCATAGGGTGGGCCATAGGTCTATTTCTGCGATTGTGTTCTTGTGTTCTTTTCCTCTATCTCTTTCTGTCCCAATCCGTGTCTCTCCCTATCTCTGTCTCTCCCTGTCTCTGTCTCCCCTCTCTCTGTCTCTATATCTGTCCCGCACTGTCTCTCCCTCTCTCTTTGTGCCTCCTGCTCTTTCCCTCTGTCCCTGTCTCTCCCTATGTCTCTGTCTCACCTCTTTCGGTCTCGCTCTTCTCTCTCTCTCTCTCTCTCTCTGTCGCTGTCTCTGTCTCTCCAACCATCTCTATCTCTCCCAATCCCTGTCTCTCCCAATCCGTTCCTCTCTCTTTCAATCTCTCTCTCTCTGTCTGTCCCTCTTTCTCACCTCTGTCCATGACTCTGTCTGTGTCTCTCGCACAACATCTCTCCCTCTCTCTCTTTTATTCTCTCTCTTCCTCTCTCTCTCTCCTTGGACACAAATGCTTCCAGCCATTTCATAGTTAATTTTGAACATGTAACTCTTTCCCTTAGAATCATAGAAAATTTAAGGCACAGCAAGAGGCCACTTGTCCCATCCTGTTTGTGCCAGCTGAAAAATGATCCACCTATTCTAATCCCACCTTCCAGCATTTGGTCCATAGCCCAGCAGTTACGGGACTTGAGTTGCATATCCAGACTCCTTTTGAATTCTGCCTCAACTACCCTTTCAGGCAGGGAGTTTCAGACCATCACCGCCCTCTGGGTGAAAGCATTTTTCCTCATCTCTCCTCTAAATCTTCTTCCAATCACTTTGAATCTATACCCCCTCGTCACTGACCTCTCAGCTAAAGTGAATAGACCCTCCACTCGACCCAGGCCCCTCACAATTTTGCACATTTCAATCAGATTGCCCCTCAACCTTCTCTGTTCCAATGGAAACGACTCCAGCCTATCAACTCTTCCCTCACAGCTGCATGTTTCCAGTCCTGGCAACATCCTCGAACATCTCCTTTTTACCCCCTCTAATGGAATTACATCCTTTCCGTAATGAGGTGAGCAGAACTGTACACAGTACTCAAGTTGTGGCCTAACCAATGAGTTATACACTTCCAGCATAACCACCTTGCTCTTGTATTCCATGCCAGCCTTGTTGGGAACATCACTGCAGTTTGAGAATATCGAACACTGATCCAACACTTGCCGCCAAAACACTCACACTAAACCCCCAATGTTTCTTTTCAAATTTAGTTCTTATGCACCGCCTGTTTTAATGTTTGATGTTTTCCTTTTTCAACGTTACTAGATGTAAAGTTTGTCCTAGAATCTCTCTCTCTCCGTCTCTTTTCCGCCTCTCTCCTTGTTTATACCTTGCCTCTCTCCCTCTAGTTCTGTCTCTCTCTCAGTCTCTGTCATATCATCTCTTGCTCTCTCTCCTTGGACAGAAATGTTTTTATCCATTTCTTGGTTAATTTTGAACCCGAAACTCTTGTCCTTGTTTGGAATGTCATTGCAGTTTGAAATGATCAAACACTGATGCAACACTTACCCCTTAAACACTCACACGAACACCCAATACAGGACTGTGTAGACAACGGGGATTAGATTAGATTAGAGATACAGCACTGAAACAGGCCCTTCGGCGCACCGAGTCTGTGCCGAACATCAACCACCCATTTATACTAATCCTACACTAATCCCATATTCCTACCAAACATCCCCAACTGTTCCTATATTTCCCTACCACCTACCTATACTAGTGACAATTTATAATGGCCAACTTACCTACCAACCTGCAAGTCTTTTGGCTTGTGGGTGGAAACCGGGGCACCCAGAGGAAACCCACGCAGACACAGGGAGAACTTGCAAACTCCACACAGGCAGTACCTGGAATCGAACCCGGGTCCCTGGAGCTGTGAGGCTGCGGTGCTAACCACTGCGCCACTGGGGTTCTGTCAAGTTCTCATTTCACTAATGCTTCTGTCTCTCAAAGTCTTTCACTGCGTCCCTCTCTTAATTTCTCCATTTGATTTCATTTGCCTCTCCCGTCTGTCCTTCAGCTCCCTCCATTTCATACATCCAGAGGGTGCTCCCTCCACTTTATACATAGAGACGCTCCCACGGGCGGCACAGTGGCGCAGTGGTTAGCACCACCGCCTCACAGCTCCAGCGACCCGGGTTCAGTTCTGGGCACTGCCTGTGTGGAGTTTACAAGTTCTCCCTGTGTCTGCGTGGGTTTCCTCTGGGTGCTCCGGTTTCCACCCACAAGCCAAAAGACTTGCAGGTTGGTAGGTAAATTGGCCATTATAAATTGCCCCTAGTTTAGGTAGGTGGTAGGGAAATATAGGGACAGGTGGGGATGTGGTAGGAATATGGGATTAGTGTAGGATTAGTATAAATGGGTGGTTGATGGTCGGCACACACGGTGGGCCGAAGGGCCTGTTTCAGTGCTGTATCTCTAAACTCTAAACTTGTGATCAATGTCACAGGACTTCATGTCACGTTTGCAGACGTCTTTAAAGCGGAGACATGGACGGCCGGTGGGTCTGGTACCAGTGACGAGCTCGGTGTACAATGTGTCCTTGGGGATCCTGCCATCTTCCATGCGGCTCACATGGCCATGCCATCTCAGGCGCCGCTGGCTTAGTAGGGTGTATATGCTGGGGATGTTGGCCGCCTCGAGGGCTTCTGTGTTGGAGATACAGTCCTGCCACCGGATGACAAGGATTCTCCGGATGCAGCGAAGATGGAATGAATTGACTGGACTACATTGTAAAATAGAAAGCATTGATGTGATGTTTCACTGGTTTTCACTCTATCAGTTGGAATCAAGAGTCTTTCCATTTATCTGTAGATTATCAGCTGCAGTGCTGATGTTGCTGTTTCATTAATTAAACAATCCCACATTCTAACGGATTATTTTACAATTCCAGGGGAAGGGATTTCAATGATTGTGAGGTTTGTCTGGAAGAAGCTTTCGATCCTGTTTATTCCATGCATTGTAGATGAAGTGAAGCGTGTTGGTGAACAGGTGGAGACTTGGGTGTTCGGTCGATACATTAAATTATTCACAGAGGTTTCACCATTGAACAAACTGACTCTGAGAATAGAATAATTGAACCTGGGGCTGGTGAACCGAACACAGGCGCAGAATGTTAGGAATAAATCATATGTGAAAAGTATCATTAAGCAGCAGTTTGCAGGATGTGAGTACTCCAGAGAGATAGGGAAGGTGAAAAGCAGCAGGGAGAACGAAACCAAGTGAAAGAGATAAGCAGAAGTAAAGAGGAAGAGGAAGATGCAGCCGTTTGAATAATTCACTATCATAAAGTGCTGGAATGTCCAGAACAATTAGTGAGAGAAACTGTGAGCTGAAGTTGTCTGTTGTTAGATTGCTTTCATTTTACTGTTGGAATTGATCCTCTGTGTTGATTTTTGTCAGGTCCTCATTTTGTATTGTAGGAAGTTCCTATTCCTTATTTAGTGACTGAATAAACAGAATAGAATCAGTTCTTCACTGATGGTAATTCATTATTTAAATAATGCACTTTAAAATCTCTGTGACTGCTGAATTCAATAAAGACTGAGGCTGATATCAGAAATATAATTAAACTTATATTTAATTGCCTCGACAAACTAAATATTTTGACAATATTTTATAAACAATGAGCTTTTCTCCAACACCAATAACCACAGGGATTATTGTTTGAATGTATTAATTGAATGTATTATTGGGATCTCTCGATTAGATTTCCTCCACCACTCTGCTACAGTCTCTCCCTGTGAATCTCAGCCTCTCCTCTCACTGGATTGAATCCTCAGTCTCCTCATCTATTGCTCCAATTTCTCCACTTTACCAAACCATCTGCTCCAGTCTTCCCTCCAGCTCCAACATGACCTATTCCTTCTGTCCCTGCCAATTTCACTCACTGGCTCCACTTGCAGCCCTTCGAGCCTGCTCCGCCATTCTAGATCGTGGCTGATACTCAAGCTCAGTGCTGCAGTTTTCATCATTATCCCATTTGGTAATAGTCCCTCCTCGGTTCCCCGAACCAGGGCAACAAACCATCTACACATCTCGCTCCCTCAAACCTGCCCAACCAACAGTCTGGAGACGGATTCCCAATTAACCCACTGGATTTCATCTCTGTGAAACCCCTTCTCATTTCCCCATTGGCACTGCATCCTCACTCAGTACTTCCAGTAGATCTGGTGCTGACTTTATTCACTTTCTGTATCAATTTCCCACTTCATTATTAATAATTGTGTTCTCAAACAGTTCACTGTGGCAAAGCACTGCCCAGGTCAATAAATCAGTTTTCACTGCTCGATGCAGCAACAAAGCTGGAAATTTCAGCCAAGATCGTGTCAAACTGCTGCTTTGTCTCTAGGTCTGATCAGTAATTTCTCTGCTTCCTTCTCTCTCTCTCTCTCTACCTTCCAGTTAACTTGGTGGCGATTGTGATCCTGTCCCGAGGAAAGTGCGGTCTCTCGAAATGTATCACTGTCCACCTGGTGGGAATGGCAGTGGCTGATTTCCTGGTCGTTGTCACTGATCCCATATTGGGTGGAATTGTTTCAATGTATTTTCCATATTCATTCCTGAGAGCTACTCATGCGTGTTCTCTCATTTTCGTTCTGCTTTCTGCAGCCACAGTTGTTTCTGTCTGGCTCACAGTCACTTTCACCTTTGATCGATGTGTTGTGAGAAGCTGAAAACAAAATATTGCTGCGAGAAAAAGGCGGCTGCGGTTGTAGGAACAGTGAATGTGCTGGGCTGCTTAGAGTCTGTCCCGTGGTACTTTACAGTGGAACAAGATTATATTATTGATAATGTTCCCATGGGCTGTGATCATAAGCTGAGCTTCTATATTTCCCCCATATGGGGGGCATTTGATTGTTTAACCGCATTTTAACCCCTTGTCTCCCTTTCTTTCTGATTTTGCTACTCAATGTACTGACTGTCATATGGATTTTATTCTCCAGTAAAGTCCGCAGGGGAATCCGGGGCCAGAGCAATGGAGAGAATCACAAGGACCCAGAGACAGAGAATCGCACAAAATCAATTATTTTGCTGTTCAGTGTATCCGGAAGTTTTATACTGTTATGGATGACACTCGTAGTGTATAGTATTTATAGGCGAATTGCAGATATTGAATATTATTCCTCCTTCACTGACCCTCCCTTTATCATAGATCACACATCAAGCATGCTGCAGATTCTCAGTTGCACACCAACACATGTATTTACGCTGTGACCCAGATTAAGTTCAGACAGGAGCTGAGGAATGCAGTGAAATACCCTCTCAATCGTATTGTTAAATTAGTGAAATCATAGAAACAGCTGAAGGGTTTCAAACACGGGAACTAAATTCCATTTCATATTCCATTCTCTACACTCCCCACAGGACAGAATGTGTTATTTATATTCACAGCACAGAGCACTGAAATGATTTTAAATCTGATTCTGAGATTATATTTTATTGATAATCTGCCTATTGTGGCGGGACTTGCTCTGCAGAAGATACAGGAATTGTTTCTCAAAAAGGGTGTCATTGCAAAGCTCAGATTGATTCAATTAAACCTACCCTGGACCCAGAGCAAAATGGACAAAGCTGCAAATCACAGTGATTGTCAGATGGTGAGAGGGGAAGAAACTGCAGTGAGACAGGGACTGCAGCAGATCAAAAGCGTGACAAGGGCAGTAACTGCAGTGAGGCAGCGACACCAGCCGTTGGAGATGGTGAGGTGTTGGGGGGCGGTGGGGGGACAGTAACTGCAGTGAGACACGGAAACCAGCAGATGGAGATTTTGAGAGGGGGCAGTAACTGCACTGAGACAGGGACACCAGCAGCTGAAGATGCTGAGCTATTGCTGATTGGGAGATACTCTGTTACTGAGAGTTGAAAAGTTTCCTCAAGTTTGAGGAATTTACTTTCGGTAATCTTGAGAAGCTTAATTAAAGAATTTCAATACAATGTGTGTTAGAATTAGAACATTACAGCGCAGTACAGGCCCTTCGGCCCTCGATGTTGCGCCGACCTGTGAAACCATCTGACCTACACTATTCCATTTTCATCCATATGTCTATCCAATGACCACTTAAACGCCCTTAATGTTGGCGAGTCTACTACTATTGCAGGCAGGGCGTTCCACGCCCCGACTACTCTCTGAGTCAAGGAACTACCTCTAACATCTGTCCTATATCTATCACCCCTCAACTTAAAACTATGTCCCCTCGTGTTTGCCAATACCATCTGAGGAAAAAGACTCTCACTATCCACCCTATCTAACCCTCTGATTATCTTATATGTCTCTATTAAGTCACCTCTCCTCCTCCTTCTCTCCAACGAAAACAACCTCACGGCCCTCAGCCTTTCCTCGTCAGACCTTCCCTCCATACCAGGCAACATCCTAGTAAATCTCCTCCGAACCCTTTCCAAAGCTTCCACATCCTTCCGAAAATGTGGTGACCAGAACTGCACGCAATACTCCAGGTGCAGCCTCACCAGAGTTTTGTACAGCTGAAGCATGACCTCGTGGCTCCGAAACTCGATCCCCCTACTAATAAAAGCTAACACACCATATGCCTTCTTAACAGCCCTATTAACATGGGTAGCAACTTTCAGGGATTTATGTACCTGGACACCAAGATCTCTCTGTTCATCTACACTACCAAGAATCTTCCCATTAGCCCAGTACTCTGCATTCCTGTTACTCCTTCCAAAGTGAATCACCTCACACTTTTCCGCATTAAACTCCATTTGCCGTCTCGCAGACTATCTATGTCCCTCTGTACCCTACAACATCCTTCGGCACGATCCACAACTCCACCGACCTTCGTGTCATCCGCAAATTTACTAACCCACCCTTCTACACCCTCTTCCAGGTCATTTATAAAAATGACAAACAGCAGTGGCCCCAAAACAGATCCTTGCGGTTCACCACTAGTAACTAAACTCCAGGATGAACATTTGCCATCAACCACCACCCTCTGTCTTCTTTCAGTTATCCAATTTCTGATCC
Organism: Heterodontus francisci; assembly: GCF_036365525.1. NCBI lineage: Eukaryota > Metazoa > Chordata > Chondrichthyes > Heterodontiformes > Heterodontidae > Heterodontus > Heterodontus francisci. The sequence continues at coordinate 23,115,680 of NC_090421.1, forward strand.
AAAGCTCTAAATCACCTTCAACCCCATACTTCCGTATTTTCTGCAACAGCCTACCGTGGGGAACCTTATCAAACGCCTTACTGAAATCCATATACACCACATCCACTGCTTTACCCTCATCCACCTGTTTGGCCACCTTCTCGAAAAACTCAATAATGTTTGTGAGGCACAACCTACCCTTCACAAAACCGTGCTGAATATCGCTAATGAAAGGCTAACATAGAGATATTTTTGAACAAAAGGCCAGTCAAGGGTTACCGAGAACCAGCGAGAAGGTGGTTTTGAGGCATACTCGAGAGGCAAAAGGTCTACGCCTCTTCATATTGCTTCTGTTCTTACGTATTTAGCCCAAGCCCCTGGCCCCAAGATGTACATTTGAGATATTAATCTGATCACATTCTCAGGGTAGCAAAAAACAAAAATCATTACAGTTAAAGAAACTGATACAAGCCCGAACATTTAGTATCTGAGGGCATTCTATCAACAGACAATACATTCAGTACAGCACATAATCCAATACGAACATACGGATTTGATGGATAAAGATCATCATAGTTAATATGCAGCTGTACAACATGGAATTAATAAAGTCTTTGGACATCCCATCATTCAACTTATCGAACTAAACAGACGACTGTGTAAAACATTTAGAAAGGAAAGCATTACCAAGTGCAACTTTCTAATTACCATTGAATTGCACCATTAAGAGCTGGAGATAGCAGATTACCAGGAACTCCAATGGCTGCCAGAACTGAATAGTAAACATCTTCAATCTGAAATATTACTGGATATCTCATTTCTGTGAGAAGCACCAACTTTGTAAGGGGCAGGTCATGCCTCACAAGCCTTATTGAATTCTTTGAAGATTTGACAAAACACATTGATGAAGGAAGAGCAGTGGATGTGTTGTATATGGATTTTAGCAAGGCGTTTGATAAGGTTCCCCATGGTAGGCTCATTCAGAAAGTAAGGAGGCATGGGATTCAGGGAAAGTTGGCTGTCTGGATACAAAATGGGCTGGCCCATAGAAGTCAGAGGGTGGTAATAGATGGAAAGTATTCAGCATGGAGCTCGGTGACCAGTGGTGTTCCACAAGGATATGTTCTGGGACCTCTGCTCTTTGTGATATTTATAAATGACTTGGATGAGGAAGTGGAAGGCTGGGTTAGCAAGTTTGCCGATGACACAAAGGTTGCAGGAGTTGTGGATAGTTGTTGAAGGTTGCAGCGGGACATTGACAGGATGCAGAGCTGGGCTGAGAAGTGGCAGATGGAGTTCAAACTGGAAAAGTGTGAAGTAATTCATTTTGGAAGGTCGAATTTGAATGCAGAATACAGGCTTAAAGACAGGATTCTTGGTAGTGTGGAGGAACAGAGAGTTGTTTACTTCAGAGAAACGGCACTGAAACAGGCCCTTCGGCCCACCGAGACTGTGCCGACCATCAACCACCCATCTTTTATACTAATCCTACACTAATCCCATATTCCTACCACATCCCCACCTGTTATTGCTATTACTGAGACTTGGTTTAGGGAAGGGCATGATTGGCAACTAAATATCCCAGGATATCGATGCTTCAGGCGGGATAGAGAGGGAGGTAAAAGGGGCGGAGGAGTTGCATTACTGGTCAAAGAGGATATCACAGCTGTGCTGAAGGAGGGCACTATGGAGGACTCGAGCAGTGAGGCAATATGGACAGAACTCAGAAATAGGAAGGGTGCGGTAACAATGTTGGGGCTGTACTACAGGCCTCCCAACAGCGAGCGTGAGATAGAGGTACAAATATGCAAACAGATTATTGAAAGATGTTGGAGCAACAGGGTGGTGGTGATAGGATATTTTAATTTTCCCAACATTGACTGGTATTCACTTAGTGTTAGAGGTCTAGATGGAGCAGAATTTGTAAGGAGCATCCAGGAGGGTTTTCTAGAGCAGTATGTAAATAGTCCAACTCGGGAAGGGGCCATACTGGACCTGGTGTTGGGGAATGAGCCCGGCCAGGTGTTTGAAGTTTCAGTAGGGGACTACTTTGGGAACAGTGATCACAATTCCGTAAGCTTTAAAATACTCATGGACAAAGATGAGAGTGGTCCTAAAGGAAGAGTGCTAAATTGGGGGAAGGCCAACTATACCAAAATTCGGCAGGAGCTGGGGAATGTGCACTGGGAGCAGCTGTTTGAAGGTAAATCCACATGTGATATGTGGGAGGCTTTTAAAGAGAGGTTGATTAGCGTGCAGGAGAGACATGTTCCTGTGAAAATGAGGGATAGAAATGGCAAGATTAGGGAACCATGGATGACAGGTGAAATTGTGAGACGAGCTAAGAGGAAAAAGGAAGCATACATAAGGTCTAGGCGGCTGATGAAAGACGAAACTTTGAAAGAATATCGGGAAAGTTGGACCAATCTGAAACGAGGAATTAAGAGGGCTAAAAGGGGTCATGAAATATCTTTAGCAAACAGGGTTAAAGAAAATCCCAAAGCCTTTTATTCATATAGAAGGAGAAAGAGGGTAATTAGAGAAAGGATTGGCCGACTAAAGGACAAAGGAGGAATGTTAAGCTTGGACTCAGAGAAAATGGGTGAGATTCTAAACGAGTACTTTGCATCGTTATTCACCGAGGAGAGGGACATGACGGATGTTGAGGTTAGGAACAGATGTTTGATTACTCCAGGTCAATTCGGCATAAGGAGGGAGGAAGTGTTGGGTATTCTAAAGGGCATTAAGGTGGACAAGTCCCCAGGTCCGGATGGGATCTATCCCAGGTTACTGAGGGAAGCGAGAGAGGAAATAGCTGGGGCCTTAACAGATATCTTTGCAGCATCCTTAAACACGGGTGAGGTCCCGGAGGACTGGAGAATTGCTAATGTTGTCCCCTTGTTTAAGAAGGGTAGCAGGGATAATCCAGGTAATTATGGACCAGTGAGCCTGACGTCAGTGGTAGGGAAGCTGCTGGAGAAGATACTGAGGGATAGGATCTATTCCCATTTGGAAGAAAATGGGCTTATCAGTGATAGGCAACATGGTTTTGTGCAGGGAAGCTCATGTCTTACCAACTTAATAGAATTCTTTGAGGAAGTGACAAAGTTGATTGATGAGGGAAGGGCTGTAGATGTCATATACATGGACTTCAGTAAGGCGTTTGATAAGGTTCCCCATGGCAGGCTGATGGAGAAAGTCAAGGCGCTTGGGGACCAAGGTGTACTAGCTAGATGGATAAAGAACTGGCTGGGCAACAGGAAACAGAGAGTAGCAGTAGAAGGGAGTTTCTCAAAATGGAGACGTGTGACCAGTGGTGCTCCACAGGGATCCGTGCTGGGACCACTGTTGTTTGTGATATACATTAATGATTTGGAGGAAAGTATAGGTGGACTGATTAGCAAGTTTGCAGACGACATTAAGATTGGTGGAGTAGCAGACAGTGAAGGGGACTGTCAGAGAATACAGCAGAATATAGATAGATTGGAGAGTTGGGCAGAGAAATGGCAGATGGAGTTCAATCAGGACAAATGCGAGGTGATGCATTTTGGAAGATCCAATTCAAGAGTGAAGTATACTGTAAATGGAAAAGTCCTGGGGAAAATTGATGTCCAGAGAGATTTGGGTGTTCAGGTCCACTGTTCCCTGAAGGGGGCAACGCAAGTAAATAGAGTGGTCAAGAAGGCATACGGCATGCTTTCCTTCATCGGACGGGGTATTGAGTACAAGAGTTGGCAGGTCATGTTACAGTTGTTTAGGACTTTGGTTCGGCCACATTTGGAATACTGCGTGCAGTTCTGGTCGCCACATTACCAAAAGGATGTGGATGCATTGGAGAGGGTGCAGAGGAGGTTCACCAGGATGTTGCCTGGTATGGAGGGCGCTAGCTATAAAGAGAGGTTGAGTAGATTAGGATTATTTTCATTAGAAAGACGGAGGTTGAGGGGGTACCTGATTGAGGTGAACAAAATCATGAGAGGTATAGACAGGGTGGATAGCAAGAGGCTTTTTCCCAGAGTGGGGGATTCAATTACTAGAGGACACGAGTTCAAAGTGAAAGGGGAAAAGTTTAGGGGGAATATGCGTGGAATGTTCTTTTGGCAGAGGGTGGTGGGTGCCTGGAACGCGTTGCCAGCGGAGGTGGTAGATGCGGGCACGATGGCGTCTTTTAAGATGCATCCAGACAGATACATGAATGGACAGGAAGAAAAGAGATACAGACCCTTAGAAAATAGGCGACATGTTTAGATAGAGAATCTAGATCGGCGCAGGCTTGGAGGTCCGAAGGGCCTGTTACTGTGCTGTAATTTTCTTTGTTCTTTGTCCCTATATTCCATACCACCTACCTATACTAGTAGCAATTTATAATGGCCAATTTACCTACCAATCTGCAAGTTTTTTGGCTGGTGGGAGGAAACCGGAGCACGCGGAGAAAACCCACGCAGACACAGGGAGAACTTGCAAACTCCACACAGGCAGAACCCAGAATTGAACCCGGGTCGCTGTAGCTGTGAGGCTGCGGTGCTGTCCACTGCGCCACTGTGCCGCCCATGGATCTTGAGGTCCATGTTCACAGATCGCTCAAAGTTGCCACCCAAGTTGATAGGGTTGTTAAGAAGGCGTATGGTGTGTCGTCTTTCACTAACAGGGGGATTGAGTTTAAGAGCCGCGAGGTTATGCTGCAGCTCTATGAAGCCCTGGTTAGACCACACTTGGAATATTGTGTTCAGCTGTGGTGGGCTCATTATAGGAAGGATGTGGAAGCTTTAGAGAGGGTGCAGAGGAGATTTACCAGGATGCTGCTTGGACTGGAGGGCATGTCGTCTGAAGAAAGGTTGAGGGAGCTAGGGCTTTTCTCATTGGAGCGAAAAAGGATGAGAGGTGACTTGATCGAGGGGTACAACATGATGAGAGGCATGGATAGAGTGGATAGCCAGATACTTTTTCCCAGGGCGGAAAGGGCTATCACCAGGGGGCATAATTTTAAGGTGATTGGAGGAAGGTTTCGGGGAGATGTCAGACGTAGGTTCTTTACACAGAGAGTGGTGGGTGCGTGGAATGCACTGCCAGCGGTGGTAGTAGAAGCAGATACATTAGGGACATTGAAGCGACTCTTGGATAGGTACATGGAAGATAGTCGAATGAAGGGTATGGAGGTAGTTTGATCTTAGAGTAGGTTAAAGAGTCGGCACAACATCGTGGGCCAATGAGCCTGTACTGTGCTGTACTGTTCTATGTTCTATGTTCTATGATGTTATTCTGAAACCCACAGCTCTGCTAGTCGCTCTGAGGTGAACCAAATTAATAGCCGCTGATTTATACAGGGAATAAGACTCTACTGATCTGGTTCTCCCCCTGATCATTGCTTTTCCAGATTTATTGATTCACTTCAAATTCCATTTTTTCCAGTGGTGAGAGTCGAACTCTTGTCCCCAGAAAAATGCTCTGCGTTTCTGGTTTGCTCGTGCAGTGATGATATCACTACGGCACAGCTTCGTCACTTGCATGCGAGATTTGACGAATGTACTGCATGGAGCTGTGCAATTACAAGGCCAATTATTTGCTTTTGAATGGAAATCTTCTATTGTACTCAGCAGGCTGCTGCATTGCAGCAGGATTTTGATTTGACAGTGACTATTGCACTGCGAGTGACCATGCCATCCCATGGGCTATTGCATTGCAAGTGTCTGCTAAACTTCGAGGGAATTTTCTCTGCGCGGACTTGTGCACTGCAACATGCATTGGCATTGCATGGGGATAGTGCACGTTCCATTCAAAAAGACAATTCCATTGTAATTGCCTTTATTCTTTGTAGGGATGCTTCCATTGCAAGGGGCAGTACAGAAGGCTCTTGCATTGAAATATTTTCGTGTTCTTAAGGAGCTGTTGTAGTGCAGCAGGAATTTGCATTGCAAGAGGTTATTGCATCGGAAGAGGTGATTTCATTGTATGGGACTATTCTATTTCAACGGATTTACTTTTCAAATGTCCATTGCAGTCCAGTGACGTTTGCATTATAACAGGATATGGCATTGCAAGGGGCCATATCATGAGAAGGGACTATTACGCCACAAATGGCTATTGTACTTCAAGCAGCCGCTACACTTTAACGGCTGTTGATTTGCAAGGGGCTCTTGCACTGCAAGGTCTATTGCATTGCAAGGGACGATGACATTACACCAAAGAGAAGGACTTGGTGGATGATGAGCCGAGGGAAGGGAGTGCAGATAGTCTCAGACATCTCATTATCAAAAAGGCGGAGGTGTTGGGTGTCTTGCAAAGCATTAAGGTAGATAAGTCCCCATGGGCCTGATGGGATCTATCCCAGAATACTGAGGGAGGCAAGGGAGGAAATTGCTGGGGCCTTTACAGAAATCTTTGCATCCTCATTGTCTACAGGTGAGGTCCCAGAGGACTGGAGAATAGCCAATGTTGTTCCTTTGTTTAAGAAGGGTGGCAAGGGTAATCCAGGAAATTATAGGCCGGTGAGCCTTACGTCAGTGATAGGGAAAGTATTAGAGAGGATTATTCGGGACAGGATTTACCCCCATTTGGAAACAAACAAAGGGTTTAGCGAGAGATAGCATGGTTTTGTGAAGGGGAGGTCGTGTCTTACTAATTTGATTGAGTTTTTTGAGGAAGTGACAAAGATGATTGATGAAGGAAGGGCAGTGGATGTTATTTATACGGACTTCAGTTACGCCTTTGACAAGGTCCCTCATGGCAGACTGGTACAAAAGGTGAAGTGAAACGGGATCAGAGGTGAGCTGGCAAGATGGATACAGAACTGGCTCGGTCATAGAAGACAGCGGGTTTCAGTGGATGGGTGCTTCTTCTGAATAGAGGGATGTGACTAGTGATGTTCCGCAGGGATCCGTGCTGGGACCTTTGCTGTTTGTAGAATGTATGAATGATTTGGAAGAAAATGTAGCAGGTCTGATTAGTAAGTTTGATTATGATTATGAATATGATTAGAGATACAGAACTGAAACAGGCCCTTCGGCCCACCGAGTCTGTGCCAAACATCAACCACCCATTTATACTAATCCGACACTAATCCCATATTCCTACCAAACATCCCCACCTGTCCCTATATTTCCCGACCACCTACCTATACTAGTGACAATTTATAATGGCCAATTTACCTGTCAACCTGCAAGTCTTTTTGGCTTGTGGGAGGAAACCGGAGCACCCGTAGAAAACCCACGCAGACACAGGGAGAACTTGCAAACTCCACACAGGCAGTACCCGGAATCGAACCCGGGTCCCTGGAGCTGTGAGGCTGCGGTGCTAACCACTGCGCCACTGTGTCGCCCGATAAAGAACAAAGAACAGTACAGCACAGGAACAGGCCATTCGGCCCTCCAAACCTGCGCCGATCTTGATGCCTGCCGAAACTAAAACCTTCCACACTTCCGGGGCCCATATCCCTCTATTCCCTTTGTGGATGACACAAAGGTTGGCGGAGTTGTGGATAATGATGAGGGTTGTCAAAGGATACAGCAGAATATAGATCAGTTGGAGACTTGGGTGGAGAAATGGCAGATGGAGTTTAATCCGGACAAATGTGAGGTAATGCATTTTGGAAGGTCTAATGCAGGTGGCAGGTAAACAGTAAATGGCAAAAGCCTTAGGAGCATTGACAGGCAGAGAAATCTGGGCGTACAGGTCCATAGGTCACTGAAAGTGGCAACACAAGTGGATAAGGTGGTCAAGAAGGCATACGGCATGGTTGCCTTTATCGATCGGGGCATAGAGTATAAACATTGGCAAGCCATGTTGCAGCTGTACAGAACCTTAGTTAGGCCACACTTAGAATATTGCGTGCAATTCTGGTCGCCACACTACCAGAAGGACGTGGAGGCTTTGGAGAGGGTACAGAGGAGATTTAGCAGGATGTTGCCTTGTCTGGAGGGCATTAGCTATGAGGTGAGGTTGGAAAAACTCGGATTGTTTTCACTGGAACAACGGACGTGGAGGGGCGACATGTTAGAGGTTTACAAAGTTATGAGTGGCATGGACAGAGTGGATAGTCAGAAGCTTTTTCCCAGGGTGGAAAAATCAGTTACAAGGGGACATAGGTTTAAGGTGCGAGGAGCAAAGTTTAGAGGGGATGTGCGAGGCAAGTTCTTTACACAGAGGGTGGTGAGTGCCTGGAACTTGCTGCCAGGGGAGGTGGTGGAAGCAGATACGATAGCGACTTTTAAGAGACATCTTGACAAATATATGAATAGGAAGGGAATAGAGGGATATGGGCCCCGGAAGTGTGGAAGGTTTTAGTTTCGGCAGGCATCAAGAACGGCGCAGGTTTGGAGGGCCGAATGGCCTGTTCCTGTGCTGTACTGTTCTTTGTTCTTTGTTCTTTATTCTTGAAAATGAATGTGGAATGGCTAGTGGCTATCGCACTCCAAGTGGTTAGGGCACTGCATGGGTTTTTTCAATAAGATTTGCTACTGCATTACAGGGGGCAATTACACTGTTTTGCGACCTCGTGAGGGGGAAGAGAGAGGGGCAGAGAGAGAGACAGAGAGAGAAGGGGAGGCCAGAGACAATAGAGGACAGAGAGACAGAGGGAGTGAAGGGGAGGCCAGAGACAGTGGAGGGCATTTAGAGAGAAAGAGAGAGAAGGGGGTGTCAGAGACAGTGGAGAACAGATAGAGAGAATCACAGAGAGGTGATACGCCACACAGAATTGGTGACAACAGAGAGAGAGGGGAGTGACTGAGAGGGGAGAGAACAATACAAAGGAGGGGGTGACACGGGGCGACAACGTAGTGGGGAAAAAGAGGAGGGACACAGAGGGGGAGTCAGAGAGAAACAGACACAAGGAGAGAGTGGAGAATAGGGATCAATCAAGATCACTCCTGACAGTTGCACACCTATCCAGAATATTCTGCATCAATACAACAGGTGTGCACGCAGACATTGACTACTTGTGGATGCAGAAATAAAAATGCCAGGTATCTTACTAAACCAGTGCCTGAAAGAATGTAGAGGGAGCAAATCAACAAAGCAGTCTTCTCATTTCATGTTCCTTTGCAAAAATGAACGTTTTATTTTAGTTTTGATAGATACTAAGGTAACTTTTTCATGCCTTTATATTTTCAAAATTGTCTGATCGGCCTTCTATGTAAGACAAAAATTGTAATGTGACCCCCACTTGAAAATGTTGGACACACCTGTTTTACCCCTATCAGTTTTATTTTCCAAATGAACAGAGAGCGAAAGATTTTATTGTTGGTTTGGAAATAAAAACCGAAAATCTGTTGTTTATTGATCAATATGCCTTTATCCCAAAATTGTCACAGGAGAATGCACTCAAACATTCGCATGCACAAAGACACACGCATACAGGAAGTGATTGATAGAGAGGGAAAAGTGAAAGTGATTTTTATTGGGGGTGGGCGGTAGGGGGGCGGGAATATCATGACAAACCTACTGAATTTTCTTGGAATTCAAGCTCTGGATGGGTGCAAGCTTGAGATGATTGTAATCACTCCCTCTTGATTGAAAAATGGTGAGTCACTTCTACTTCACTGCTGTCTAGTGTAGACGTTGGATTCTACAGCAGGCCACCTGCCTTCTGGCTTACTGGAAAACAAGCTGCTGAATGTTTCTTCTCTCTGGCGTCTCTCTCGCTCTCTCTCTCTCTAGGCTGTTTTCTTCAAGGTAAAGCTGTACGACCTTGCACTTCCTGGTAGGAGACACTCTGCTCTCTTCCTCATGGTGACGGCACTGTCACCCAGGATATGGGTACTTCACACTTTCTTTGTTTCAGAAGAAAACTCTTAATTCAGGAATGTTTTAGGATGGTGGAGGATGAGTTTGTTTGACACCAGCTAGCTTTGAAGATGTGTCCTTTGTCCTTGTAAGACAATTTCAGCACATAAAGGCCAAGATTTGTTTTCCATGGTGGCCATTTTGGATGCATTGTTCACTTTTTTTCCTGAAAGACAAATCCAGTTTCCATAGCACTTTGGAGTTTGTTCACGATTGCTGTATCGTCACACTTCTGCTGTGTGTGACAACTCCATGTGGATGTAGCACTGCAAGGGCAATAGCACTGTCAATGGCCTTTCCAGTCCAAGGGACGATTGCACTGCCAGAGGCTCTTGCATGTCAAGGTGTTATTGCCGGACAAGAGGTGATTGAATTACAAAGGGTTAGTGCATTGCAAGAGGCTTCTGCATTCCAGTGGTGTGGCGCACTACAAGTTATATTGACTTGCAAGTGGCATTTGAATTGTAAGAGTCCATTGCAATGCAAGGCACATTTGCACTGCAACTGACTATTGCACAGCAAGGAGCTGTTGCATTGTGAGAGTGCTAGCACGTTGAGAAGATGCTGAATTGTAAGAGGGTATTGTAATACAAGGTGTCATTGCATGGAGCATGACTACTATTGCAAAGATCTAATGTACTACATCAAGATATTGCATTTCAAAGGGCAATTGAACTCTGATGAGATATTGCATTACAAAAGTCCAATGCTTTGCAATAGCCGTTTGCATCGCTAGGGTGTCATGTTTTCATTACATTACGTCTCCCGATTGTATTGCAAGTCGATCTTGCATTGCAAGAGACTATTGCAATGCCAAAAACCTTTTCAGTGCTAGTGCTTATTGTATTGCATGTGGATTTTGCATTGAAAGGGGCCATTGCAATGAAAGTGGCTATGACACTGCAAGGGATACTAGTCTGCAAGAGACTGTTTCAGGGCAACGGGCTATTGCAATGAAAATGCATGTTACATTGCTGGAGATTTTGCTCTTCAAATGGTTATTATACTATAAGTTGCCCTTGCACTAAAAGGGTTACTGCACTGCGTTGGACTATTGCATTGCATGTGGAGGTTACACAGCAAGGAATATTATACTCTCAAAGACCTTTTCTTTGGAAGTAGCTATTGTACTGCCAAAGGTCCCTGCATTGCATGCTGCTATTGCAGTGCAAGAGGCTATTACAATTCAAAGATCATGTGCAATAATGGTTCTATTTCATTGCAAGTGGATGTTGCATATCAAACGTCTATTCCATTGCAAGTCACAATTGCAATATAAATGGCTATTGCACGGCTGGGAGCTATTGCATTGATAGATAGTTTCTATTGAGGGGGATATCACTGTTGTAGGGTATTAAACGGAAATTTGCTCTTGTATTGCACGTGGCTTTTGTACCATAAGGATCTAATGCACTGCTTAGAGCTGTTGCACTGCAAGGGGAAATTGCATTGCAATGGTATATTGTACTCTGAAGAGCTTTTGAAATGCAAGAGGCTACTGCATTTCCATAGTTTGTTGTGCTCAAAAGGCTGTTACATTTCTTCAGGCCATTGCTATGCCACTCTCAGAGACTATTGCATTGCACACTGCCGTTGTAGAACAAGGTGCTATTGCAATGCTTGGGGCTATTGCTTTTCTAGTGGATTTTGCACTACACAGGCTATTGCACTCCAATTGAATAAAACATGAATCAACCCCAGAGAAAATAAATCACAAGTCATGCTGGAGAGTTCTTTTTCAGACTGCAGTATGTTAGACAGTGCTATTTCCCAACGGTCAGTGATAGGACCTATGTGTGTGTGTGTGTGTGTTTTTTGCTTACATTTAAATCAGTTGAATCTTGGAAAAGAGTAGAATTTCAAAATTTGCCGATGGTGCCAAATGGTAAGGATGATGCGAACTGCCTGCTAAAGGACATAGATAAGCCAGGAGATTGGGAAGATATCTGAGAGATCGAATTTAACAGATAATTGTGAAGTAATGCATTTTGGCAAAAGGTATAGGTGAGGCAATGGCGCGCTTCTCAATAGTATGCAGGAACAGAGGGACATGGGGGTGCATAAGCATCGATCTTTGAATGTGTTAGGATAAGTTAAGAAAGGGATTAGCAATCTATCTGGGATCTTGAGCAACATAAATCGAAGCATAAGAACAAAAGCAAAGAAACTTTATTGGACCTTCATCAAGCTCTGGTTCGACCCCAAATAGATTATTGAATACAGCTCTACCATCATAGTTCAGGAAGGATTTAGTGTCCTTGAGAAGGTTCGCAGGACATTTACCAGAATGATTCCAGGGTTGGGGGATGTTGGTTGCAAGGTAATGTTAGAACAGCTAGTGGTTCTCCCTGGAGGAAAGGAGATTCAGGGGAAATATCAGAAAATTGTGGATGATTATGACATGCGTAGATATGTGAGACAAGGAAAACCAGTTCCCATTAACTGATGGTGAGATTGAAGGTTTGGGACAAAAGATGCAGGGGGATGTGGGGATTATTTTTTAGATAGCGTATGGAACTGATCTGGAAATGGTTGCCCATGAGGGTGCTGGAAATGGAGACAATCAATGATTTCAACTGAAAATTTGATGGGAACTGAGGAAAATTATCATGCAGGTCTATGACGATCGAATGGGAGAGTGGGACTAACTGGATTTCTCTGCAGTGAGCCAGCATGGGCCGAATGGCTTCCATCTTTGCTGTGCTGAATCAATGTCTCTATATCTCTAATCTTTCCCAAGGTTATTCAGAGTGCTCTGAGGAGACACAGACACAGTTCAATAAGGAAACATAAGAAGTGACAAAAAGCATGGTAACAGAGCAATTTCAATGAGGATATCAAAGGAAGAGTGGGAGATGGAGAGATGGGAGGAGCAGGCAAGGTTTCCAAGAGTTGTATTTAATCAACAAAGACATGGGCATGGATTGTGATAGCGCAAGACTGGATGATAGAACAATCATACAATAGCAACTTGAATTTAGCGCATTTAAGATATAAAAACGTTGAAAGATAATTCACAAAAGTATATTCATAGGCCAGTCGCTCCTGCCTAAAAAGGTATTTTGGAAGGTACCCATAAGCTCAATCAGACGATTGTATTGTTATCAGGCCGACATGGGAGAGGAGTGGAAGGTAGAGGGGATTAAGGACAGAATTCTGCAGCATAGATTTGATAAAAGCAGGAAGGTCGTCGGTAACAACGAAAAGCCGATGCGGTAGATGTGGTTTGTTTTATTTATCTGAACGAGATTGTGTATTAGATACGCATAATGAAAGCACCTGTACTTGAAGGCAACATATTGGCTGGGCTGGGGCGAGGAGCGAGGAGACAGAGTAGGATCAAAGTTTATGTGCTGGAATTGACAGGATGATATTATAGGTGTCTCCCAGCGATCTGGACTCGGGTGGCATCTTTTCACTAAATTTCTAAATGAATTGGATGGGGGAATGGAGGGCCATCTATCTATATTTGCTGAGGAGTGTCAGTTAAGTGGCACATTAAATAGTGGAAATGAGAGCAACAAAGGTGTAAAGAGACATTGAGTATTTAAATGAATGGTAAAACTGGCGAGATTGAATTCAATGTGGGGAGGTATGAGGTGTTCAATTTTGCACCAAGGAAAGATAGATCAGAGTACTTTCCTCATTGTGAGAAGGCTGGGGCTGTGGAGCAGCAGAGAGATCTGCACGTCCAAGTACAGAAATCACGAGGGGAAAATTACATTCTCATAACTTTTCGATAGATTTTTGTGAGGCAATTATATTAAGTGTGAGAGCTACACGACAGTAATTTTTATCAGTAGCGATAGAGGACGTTGTCAGGGTTTGAAATGCATGGTGGAGAAAAATAAACTCGAGGTTGCAGGGGATTTGCATCCAATGTAGGTCATTAAGGAGAGCAGTAGCTGCTGAGTGTCACTGGAAGACAATAGCCATCGTGTGTATTGCTATTGTTTGCTAGGATAGGCAATTTATGACTGGGACGAAAGGTGATGGATTTAGTCCTGTCGATGTTTGATAGGAGAAAATTGTGACCATCCAAAACAGTATGTTGGATAAATAATCTGATAACACAGAGACAATGGGGGCAGCTTTAGAAAGAGAGAGAGGGAAAAAAACATGTATGTCACGAGCGTACTTCCAATGGGAAGTTGTTATTAAGCATGAAGAGACATCAAAGGTAATGCTGATGTGGGGTGAGGGGAGATGCCATTAATGGAGATTCTGCATCTGATCAGATGGATAACTGTGAAAACAAAGAGGGATGTCCCACTAAGAGGCCAGTGTCAGAGGAATGAAGAGATGGCAAATTGTCCGAGAGGAAGTAGAGTTGAGCAATATATGTTTTGTCAGTGGCCGATGGGCTGAGGCAGGGCGAGACACCGCCATGTTAGGGAGGCAGATATAGGCATATTTTATGATGCAACGGATATGAAATCGGAAGCTCAGATCGAAAGGATGAATCTGGTAAAGGTTAAAAAATTAATATGCTGCCGGACACAACAGCTACAAAGGCGAATGAGGTCGGTGGAGTTTGAGGTTGGGCAAAAGATGATTGTTTGGTGTTCTGTAGGTTTAACTGGAGAAAAACACAGCTCAGCCAAAACAGGCAGTTGTAGGCTGATCGCACAATTTCAGTGCAGGGTCAAGAATGATAGCGGAGAGCTGGAGCTGTGTATTGTCAACATACATGTGGAAGATCACCCCATGTCTGTCGTCGTTGTTGCCATTGGGAAGAATGTAGAAGTGGAAGAGGAGGATGCAAAAATCGCATGTTTAGGGGCTCGTGATTGAACAGTGTTGGCAATGGGAGGGATAGCCTTTGCAGGAGATGCTCCGGCTATGATCAGATCGGTGAGATAGGAAGCAAACAAGGGTAGTCCTTCCGTAAACGGCCAATGTCGGAGATATGGAGCGTTCACGGGTACGTTTTCACGCAGTTTTACAGCAGTTAAGAGATGGTGATTGCTTCGGCCGTGAATAAATCTTACCGGAGCATGATAATGTTAAAGGCAAGGTGTTGGACGGATTGCGATCTAATCAAGGTCAGTAATGAGACGATTTTGGGCGAGCTGGACTTGTTGAGGGCTGGCTTTGTACAGCACAGTGATGGATGGAAGGAAGTTTGTGATCGAGTTGCAAGTCAGGAGTGAACCAGAGAGATATGGTCAAGAAGTGGCACAGCTCTAATTTTACAGAAGCCACTGCAGAATAAACCGCTAAATGTGTCACTTTTTACATCTAAAAGATTCAATTTGTGGCTTGTAATCACGAAGTTTAATTTAGCTTCATCCTGAAAATTGTTAGCAAACGTGTTGGGAAATCTGTCAAAAGCTGTTTCCATTCAGACATTCCTTCATTGTGGAAGTGTGAGCAATCTTTGCAGAGACAAAAAATAGGGGTGTTTGAATGGACCTGCAGGTTTTAGTTGATGCAACAAGGTGAGAATTTGAATTGTGTCCCTTCCAGATACACAGAATTGAAGGTATTTACAGAACACCACATGAAGTAGTTTACCAATGTCTGACAAACTTCAAAGACTTCAGACACATGGAAGAAGAGGAGAAGAGAACAATATACAAAACCGCAGTCAGTCACACAACAGCAGTAGGAAAATGAATCTCTTTTTATTGGTTTTAATTTGAAGGCCTGATCTGATGATTGAAAAAGCAGGAGTTCAAATTCCACACAGGGCTGTTGTAAATTTGAATTCTATTTTTTCTTTAAAACAACATAAATCTAAAGTTAAAAAGCCTCTAGGTTGGAATGATTCACTCCTGTCTACTAGTGCAAAGCCCGTGTGTGTCTCAGTTTGCTGTATTTATTAACAATTTAAGATGATGAGGTACAATGCAACATCCCCAAATTTACGAATGACACAAAAATAGGCAGCATTGTAAGCTGTGTAGCTGGAAGCATCAAATTACAAAGAGATATGAATATCTTAAATAAATGGGCAAAACTGTGATAGTTAGATTTCAATGTCAGCAAAAAAAGACGAAAACAGAGTACTTTATAAATGGTGCAAAGCTAGAAACACTGGAGGTTCAAAGAGACTTTGGGGTGGTCCATGTCCATTTGAGTGCAGTGTAGATTTACCAGAATGATAACTGGACTCCAAGCGTTATATTACGAGGTGATATTACACAAACTAGGGATTTATTGCCTGGAATATAGGAGGATCAAGGTGATTTGATCAAATATGTTGAGATATTAAGAGGAATTGATGGGGTAGTTTGGGAGAAACTATTTCAGCAGCTTGGGAACATAGGAACAGGAGTAGGCCATCGAGCCTGTTCCACCATTCAATACGATCATGGCTGATCATCCACTTCAATGCCTTTTTCCCAGACTGAGTTTCAACAGCCCACTGGGGGAGAGAATTCCAAAGATTCACCACCCTCTGAGCAAAGACATTTCTCCCCATCTCTGACCTAAGTGGCTTCCCCCTTATTTTGAAATTGTGTCCCCTGGTTCTAGACTCCCGAACCAAAGGAGACATCTTCCCTGCATCTAACCTGTCTATCCCTTTAAGTATTTAGTATGTTTCAATAAGATCACCTCTCATTCTTCTAAAGTCCAATGAGTATAGGCCCAACCTGTTCAACCATTACTCATAAGACAACCCCTTCATCCCAGGAATCAGCCGAGTGAATCTTCTCTGAATTGGTTCCAATGCATCCAGGCCTGATCATTTACCACTTTGAAAGTTGCCAAACACCTTAATATTTCCCGCTCACTCTGTTTATCCCATCCAATATTTCACACTCCTCCTCTTTAACGACAATATCTGCATTGTTCCCCCTCTTTTATAAAGATAGAGACAAAGTATTCATTAAGAACCTTGCCCAGATCTCCCACCTCCACACACATTCCCTTTTTGGTCCCTAATACTCTATCCTTAATTATCCTCTTGCTCTTCATGTATTTATAAAATATCTTTGTGATTTCTTTGCTTTTAATGGTAATATTATTTTCTGGCCATTTCTTTGCTCTCCTAATTTGCTTTTTAATTTCACCCTTGAACTTTCTACATCCTCTCAGCTTTCTGTGGTATTGAGCTCTCGGTATCCGACATAAGCTTCCCTCTTGTGCCTTATCGTACCCGGTATGATCCTTGACATCCAAGGGGCTCTAAGTTTGGGAGTACCACCCTGTTTGTCTTTGTGTGAACATATTTGATATCGACCCTCAGTAACTCTCACTGCTCTGACACTGATTGACATTCATGTAGCTGTTTCCAGTCCACTTTGCTAAAATCCCCCATCTCTGGAACCACCATCCCCTCTGCTCCCTCCAATGGATTCTCACATCCTTCTGAAATGAATTGGATTCTGTATTCTGGCTGTGACCTTACCAGAGGCTTATAAACATTCAGCATAACCTTCATGCTTTTGTATTCAAAACCTCTATTTATGAAGCCCAAGATCCCATATGCTTTGCTGACTACTTTCTCAATATGTCCTGCCACCTTCAAAGATGTATGTACATGTATCCCCAGGTCCCTCTGTCCCTGCACACTCCCTAGAACTTTCTCCATTAATTCGATATTGCCTCTCCCTATCCCTTCCACCAAAATACATCACCTCACATTTCCCTGTATTAAATTCCTTCTGCCACTTGTCTGCCCATTTTGCTCACCTATCTATGTCCTGTTGTAGTCGATTGGTGTCAACCTCATTGTTTGCATCTCCTCCAAGTTTGTTATCATCGGAAAATATTATATGCTCTCTGTCTCTCTCTCTCACTGCCGCTCTCTCTCTCTCTCTCTGTGCCTCTGTCCATGACTCTTTTTCTGTCTCTCTCACACCATCTCTGTCTCTCTCTCTCTCTGTCTTTCCCTCTCTGTCATTCCCTCTCTCTGCAGCTATCTCTGTCTCTCCCTCTCTTTCTCTGCCTCTGTCCATAACTCTGTGTCTCGATGACTCCATTTCTCCCTTTCCCTTTCCCCCTCACTCTTTCTTTCCATCTCACCCTTCCTCCCTCGCTCCCAGGACTGCAATGGTTTCAACCATTTTTCCTTCTTACTTTATCTCTCCCTCTCTGTCCCACTCTCTCCTTCTATCTCTGTCTCCCCATCTGTCCCTCCAACTCTCTTTCCCTCCCTGTCACTCCCTCCCTCTCCTTCCATCTATGCCTCTCTCTCTCTGTGTCCCTCCATCTATCTTTCCCTCCCTGACACTCCCTCTCTCTCCTCTCGCTGTCTTTCTCTCTCTGTCTCTCCATCAGTCTCCCCGCCGTCCCCGTCACTCCCTCCCTCTCCTTCTATCTCAGTGTCTCTCTCTCCATCCCTCCATCTGTCCTTCCCCCCTGTAACTCCATCTCTCTCCTTCTCTCTCTGTCTCTCAAGTTGTCCCTCCATCTGTCTTTCCCTCTCTGTCTCTCCCTCTCTCTCCTTCCATCTCTGCCTCTCTCTCTCTCTGTCTCTCCATCTGTCTTTCCCTCCATGTCCCTCCCTCTCTCTCCTCCTATCTCTATCTCTCTCTCTCTCTCTATCCCTACATCTGACCTTCCCTCCGCGTCACTCCATCTCTCTCCCTGTCTCTCTCTCTCTCTCTGTCCCTCTATCTGTCTTTCCCTACCTGACATACCCTCTCTCTCCTTCGACCTCTGTCTCTCTCTCTGTCCCTCCATCTGACTTTACCTCTCTGTCACTCCCTCCCTCTCCTTCCATCTATGCCTCTCTCTCTCTCTGTCCCTCCATCTGTCTTTCCCTCCCTGACACTCCCTCTCTCTCCTCTCGCTGTCTTTCTCTCTCTGTCTCTCCATCAGTCTCCCCGCCGTCCCCCCGTCACTCCCTCCCTCTCCTTCTATCTCAGTGTCTCTCTCTCCATCCCTCCATCTGTCCTTCCCTCCCTGTCACTCCATGGCTCTCCTCTCTCTTTCTCTCACTCTGTCCCTCCATCTGTCCTTCCCCCCCTGTCACTCCATCTCTCTCTGTCTCTCACGTTGTCCCTCCATCTGTCTTTCCCTCTCTGTCCCTCCCTCTCTCTCCTTCTATCTCTATCTCTCTCTCTCTCTCTATCCCTCCATCTGACCTTCCCTCCCTGTCACTCCTTCTCTCTCCCTGTCTCTCTCTCTCTGTCCCTCTATCTGTCATTACCTACCTGACACACCCTCTCTCTCCTTCGCCCTCTGTCTCTCTCTCTGTCCCTCCATCTGTCTTTCCCTCTCTGTCTCTCCCTCTCTCTCCTTCTGTCTCTGTCTCTGTCTTTCCATATGTCTCTCCCTCTCTCTCCTTCTCTCTGTCTCTCTGTCTCTGTCTCTCCATCTATCTTCCCCACCCCATGTCACTCCCTCTCTCTCCTTCTATCTCTGTCTCTGCCTCTCTCTCTGTCTTCCTCTCTGTCCATCCATCTGTCTTTCCCTCACTGACAATAATACTCTCTCCTTCTATCTCTGTCTCTCTCTTTCTATCCCTCCATCTGTCCTTCCCTCCCTGTCACTCCATCTCTCTCCTTCTATCTCTGTCCCTCCAGCTGTCCTTCAGTCCCTGACACTCTCTCTCTTTCCTTCTCTCTGTCTCTCACTCTGTCACTCCATCTGACATTCCCTACCTGACACTCCCTCTCTCTCCTTCCATCTCTGCCTCTCTTTCTCTCTGTCCCTCTATCCGTCTTTCCCTACCTGACACACCCTCTCTCTCCTACGACCTCTGTCTCTCTCTCTGTCCCTCCATCTGTCTTTCCCTCTCTGTCTCTCCCTCTCTCTCCTTCTCTCTCTGTCTCTCTGTCTCTGTCTCTCCATCTATCTTCCCCACCCCATGTCACTCCCTCTCTCTCCTTCTATCTCTGTCTCTGCCTCTCTCTCTATCTCTCACTCTGTCCCTCCATCTGTCTTTCCCGACCTGACACTCCCTCTCTCTCCTTCTATCTCTGTCCCTCTCTCTGTCCCTCTCATCTGTCCCTCCCTCTGTCTCTCTCTCTGTCCCTCCATCTGTCGTTCCCTCTCTGTCTCTCCCCCTCTCTCCTTCTCTCTCTGTCTCTCTTGCTCTGTCTCACCGTCTGTCTTTCCCTCTCTGTATCTCCATCTCTCTTCTTCTCTCTGTCTCTGCCTCTCTCTCTGTCCCTCCATCTGTCTTTCCCTCTCTGTCACTCCCTCTCTCTCCTTCTATCTCTGTCTATCTCTCTCTCTATCCCTCCATATATCCTTCCCTCCCTGTCACTCCATCTCTCTCCTCTCTCTGTCTCTCACTCTGTCTCTCCATCCCTCTTTACCTTCCATACAATCTCTCACTCTCCTTCTTTCCCTCTCTGCCTCTCTCTCTGTCATTCCATCTGTCCTTCCCTCTCTGTCACTCCCTCTCTCTCCTTCTATCTCTCTCTCTCTCTCTCTCTGTCCCTCCATCTATCCTTCCCTCCCTGTCACTCCATCTCTCTCCTCTGTCTGTCTCTCACTCTGTCCCTCCATCCCTCTTTCCCTTCCATACACTCCCTCTCTCTACTTCTTCCCCTCTCTGCCACTCTCTCTGTCTCTATCTCTGTCCCTCCATTTGTCTTTCGCTCTCTGTCTCACTCCTTATATCTCTGTCTCTGCCTGTCTTGCTGTCTCTATATCTGTCCCTCCATCTGTCTTTCCCTCTGTCTCTCCCTCTCTCTCATTCTCTCTCTGTCTCTCTCTTTGTCTCACCATCTGTCTTTCCCTCTCCATCACTCCCTCTCTCTCCTTCCATCTCTGCCTCTCTCTCTCTGTCTCGCCATCGGTCTTTGCCTCCCTGACACTCCCTCTCTCTCCTCTCTCTGTCTTTCTCTCTCTGTCTCTCCATCAGTCTCCCCGCCGTCCCCCATCACTCCCTCTCTCTCCTTCCATCTCTGCCTCTTTCTCTCTGTCTCACCATCTGTCTTTGCCTCCCTGACACTCCCTCTCTCTCCTCTCTCTGCCTCTCTCTCTCTGTCTCGCCATCTGTCTTTCCCTCTCTGTCTCTCCATCTCTCTCCTTCTATCTCTCTCTTTCTCTCTGTCTCTCCATCTGTCTTTCCATCCCTGACACTCCCTCTCTCTCCTTCTATCTCTGTCTCTCTCAATGTCCCTCCATCTGTCTTTCCCTCTCTGTCACTCCGTCTCTCTCCTTCTATCTCTGCCTCTCTCTCTCTCTGTCCCTCCATCTGTCTTTGCCTCCCTGACACTCCCTCTCTCTCCTCTCTCTGTCTTTCTCTCTCTGTCTCTCCATCAGTCTCCCCGCCGTCCCCCCGTCACTCCCTCTCTCTCCTTCTATCTCTGCCTCTCTCTCTCTTTCCCTCCATCTGTCTTTCCCTCTCTGTCTCTCCCTCTCTTTCCTTCTCTCTCTGTCTCTCTCTCTCTGTCTCACCGTCTGTCTTTCCCTCTCTGTTTCTCCATCTCTCTCCTTCTGTCTGTCTCTGCCTCTCTCTCTGTCCCTCCATCTGTCTTTCCCTCCATGTCACTCCATCTCTCTCCTCTCTCTGTCTCTCACTCTGTCCCTCCATCCCACTTTCCCTTCCATACACACCCTCTCTCTCCTTCTTTCCCTTTCTGCCTCTCTCTCTGTCCCTCCATCTGTCTTTCCCTCTCTGTCACACCCTCTCTCTCCTTCCATCTCTCTCTCTCTCTCTCTCTGTCCCTCCATCTATCCTTCCCTGCCTGTCACTCCATCTCTCTCCTCTGTCTGTCTCTCACTCTGTCCCTCCATCCCTCATTCCCTTCCATACACACCCTCTCTCTCCTTCTTTCCCTCTGTCTCTCTCTCTGTTCCTCCATTTGTCTTTCCCTCTCTGTCTCTCTCCTTCTATCTCTGCCTCTGCCTGTCTCGCTGTCTCTATATAAAGAACAAAAGAAAAAAGAAAATTACAGCACAAGAACAGGCCCTTCGGCCCTCCAAGCCGACGCCGATCCAAATCCTCTATCTAAACCTGTCGCCTATTTTCTAAGGGTCTGTATCTCTTTACTTCCTGCCCATTCATGTATCTGTCTAGATACATCTGAAAAGGCGCTATCGAGCCCACGTCTACCACCTCCGCTGGCAACGCGTTCCAGGCACCCACGACCCTCTGCGTAAAGAACCTTCCACGCATAGCCCCCCTAAACTTTTCCCCTTTCACTTTGAACTCGTGTCCCCTAGTAATTGAATCCCCCACTCTGGGAAAAAGCTTCTTGCTATCCAACCTGTCTATACCTCTCATGATTTTGTACAGCTCAATCAGGTACCCCCTCAACCTCCGTCTTTCTAATGAAAATAATCCTAATCTACTCAACCTCTCTTCATAGCTAGCGCCCTCCATACCAGGCAACATCCTGGTGAACCTCCTCTGCACCCTCTCCAAAGCATCCACATCATTTTGGTAATGTGGCGACCAGAACTGCACGCAGTATTCCAAATGTGGCCGAACCAAAGTCCTATACAACTGTAACATGACCTACCAACTCTTGTACTCAATACCTCATCCGATGAAGGAAAGCATGCCGTATGCCTTCTTGACCACTCTATTGATCTGCGTTGCCACCTTCAGGGAACAATGGACCTGAACACCCAAATCTCTCTGGACATCAATTTTCCCCAGGACTTTTCCATTTACTGTGCAGTTCACTCTTGAACTGGATCTTCCAAAATGCATCACCTCGCATTTGCCCTGATTGAACTCCATCTGCCATTTATCTGCCCAACTCTCCAGTCTATCTATATTCTGCTGTTTTCTCTGACAGTCCCCTTCACTATCTGCTACTCCACCAATCTTAGTGTCGTCTGCAAACTTGCGAATCAGACCACCTATACTTTCCTCCAAATAATTCATGTATATCACAAACAACAGTGGTCCCAGCACGGATCCCTGTGGAACAACACTCCATTTTGAGAAACTGCCTTCCATTGCTACTCTCTGTCTCCTGTTGCCCAGCCAGTTCTTTATCCATCTAGCTAGTACACCTTGGACCCCATGCGCCTTCACTTTCTCCATCAGCCTACCATGGGGAACGTTATCAAACGCCTTACTGAAGTCCATGTATACGACATCGACAGCCCTTCCCTCATCAATCAACTTTGTCACTTCCTCAAAGAATTCTATTAAGTTAGTAAGACATGACCTTCCCTGCACAAAACCATGTTGCCTATCACTGAACAGCCCATTTCTTCCAAATGGGAATAGATCTTATCCCTCAGTATCTTCTCCAGCAGCTTCCCTGCCACTGACGTCAGGCTCACCGGTCTATAATTACCTGGATTATCCCTGCTACCCTTCTTAAACAAGGGGACAACATTAGCAATTCTCCAGTCCTCCAGGACCTCATCCGTGTTTAAGGCTGTTGCAAAGATATCTGTTAAGGCCCCAACTATTTCCTCTCTCGCTTCCCTCAGTTACCTGGGATAGATCCCATCCGGGCCTGGGGACTTGTCCACCTTAATGCCTTTTAGAAAACCCAACACTTCTTCCCTCCTTATGCCGACTTGACCTAGAGTAATCAAACATCTTTCCCTAACCTCAACATCCGTCATGTCCCTCTCCTCGGTGAATACCGATGCAAAGTACTCATTTAGAATCTCACCCATTTTCTCTGACTCCACGCATAACTTTCCTCCTTTGTCCTTGAGTGGGCCAATCCTTTCTCTAGTTACCCTCTTGTTTCTTATATATGAATGAAAGGCTTTGGGATTTTCCTTAACCCTGCTTGCTAAAGATATTTCATGACCCATTTTAGCCCTCTTAATTCCTCGTTTCAGATTGGTCCAACATTCCCGATATTCTTTCAAAGCTTCGTCTTTCTTCAGCCGCCTAGGCCTTATGTATGCTTCCTTTTTCCTCTTAGCTAGTCTCACAATTTCACCTGTCATCCATGGTTCCCTAATCTTGCCATTTCTACCCCTCATTTTCACAGGATCATGTCTCTCCTGCACGCTAATCAACCTCTCTTTAAAAGCCTCCGACATATCCAATGTGGATTTACCTTCAAACAGCTGCTCCCAATCTACATTCCCCAGCTCCTGCCGAATTTTGGTATAGTTGGCCTTCCCCCAATTTAGCACTCTCCCTTTAGGACCACTCTCGTCTTTGTCCATGAGTATTCTAAAACTTACGGAATTGTGATCACTATTCCCAAAGCAGTCCCCTACTGAAACGTCTACCACCTGGCCAGGCTCATTCCCCAACACCAGGTCCAGTATGGCCCCTTCCCGAGTTGGACTATTTACATACTGCTCCAGAAAACCCTCCTGGATGCTCCTTATAAATTCTGCTCCATCTAGACCTCTAACACGAAGGGAAACCCAGTCAATGTTGGGAAAATTAAAATCTCCTATCACCACCACCCTGTTGCTCCTGCAGCTTTCCATAATCTGTTTACATATTTGTACCTCTATCTCACGCTCGCTGTTGGGAGGCCTGTAGTACAGCCCCAACATTGTTACCGCACCCTTCCTATTTCTGAGTTCTGCCCATATTGCCTCACAGCTCGAGTCCTCCAAAGTGCCTTCCTTCAGCACAGCTGTGATGTCCTCTTTGACCAGTAATGCAACTCCTCCACCCCTTTTACCTCCCTCTCTATCCCGCCTGAAGCATCGGTATCCTGGGATATTTAGTTGCCAATCATGCCCTTCCCTTAACCAAGTCTTATATCTGTCCCTCCATCTGTCTTTCCCTCTGTCTCTCCCTCTCTCTCCTTCCATCTCTGCCTCTCTCTCTCTTTCTCTCCATTTGACCTTCCCTCCCTGTCACTCCATCTCTCTCCCTGTCTCTCTCTCTCTGTCCCTCCATCTGACTTTCCCTCCATGACACTCCCTCTCTCTCCTTCTATCTCTGTCTCTCTCTTTGTCTCTCCATCTGTCTTTCCCTCTCCATCACTCCCTCTCTCTCCTTCCATCTCTGCCTCTCTCTCTCTGTCTCTCCATCTGACCTTCGCTCCCTGTCACTCCATCTCTCTCCCTGTCTCTCTCTCTCTGTCCCTCCATCTGCCTTTCCCTCCCTAACACTCCCTCTCTCTCCTTCTATCTCTGTCTCAATCTCTCTGTCAATCCATCTGTCTTTCCCTCTCTGTCTCTACCTCTCTCTCCTTCTATCTCTCTCTTTCTCTCTGTCTCTCCATCTGTCTTTCCCTCCTTGACACTCCCTCTCTCTCCTTCTATCTCTGCCTCTCTCTCTCTCTATCCCTCCATCTGTCCTACCCTGCCTGTCACTCCCTCTCTCTCCTTCTGTCTGTCTCTGCCTCTCTCTCTGTCCCTCCATCTGTCGTTCCCTCTCCGTCTCTCCATCTCTCTCCTTCTCTCTCTGTCTCTCTCTCTCTGCCTCACCGTCTGTCTTTCCCTCTCTGTATCTCCATCTTTCTCCTTCTGTCTGTCTCTGCCTCACTCTCTGTCCCTCCATCTGTCTTTCCCTCCCTGTCACTCCATCTCTCTCCTCTCTCTGTCTCTCACTCTGTCCCTCCATCCCACTTTCCCTTCCATACACACCCTCTCTCTCCTTCTTTCCCTCTCTGCCTCTCTCTCTGTCGCTCCATCTGTCTTTCCCTCTCTGTCACTCCCTCTCTCTCCTTCCATCTCTTCTCTCTCTCTCTCTATCCCTCCATCTATCCTTCCCTCCCTGTCACTCCAACTCTCTCCTCTGTCTGTCTCTCACTCTGTCCCTCCATCCCTCTTTCCCTTCCATACACACCCTCTCCTTTTTTCTCTCTCTGTTTCTCTCTCTGTCCCTCCATTTGTCTTTCCCTCTCTGTCTCTCTCCTTCTATCTCTGTCTCTGCCTGTCTCGCTGTCTCTATATCTGTCCCTCCATCTGTCTTTACCTCTGTCTCTCCCTCTCTCTCATTCTATCTCTGTCTCTCTTTGTCTCTCCATCTGTCTTTCCCTCTCCATCACTCCCTCTCTCTCCTTCCATCTCTGCCTCTCTCTCTCTGTCTCTCCATCTGACCTTCCCTCCCTGTCACTCCATCTCTCTCCCTGTCTCTCCCTCTCTGTCCCTCCATCTGACATTCCCTCTCTGTCACTCCCTCTCTCTCCTTCGATCTCTGTCTCTCTCTCTGCGATCACTGACACTAGGAGATAGGGTTAGATATAATGGTATAGAGAGGGCTGGCGAGAGGGACAAACTTGGAGAGAGAGAGAGATTGTTGAGTTGGATGAAGAGGATAATGTAAGATATATTAACTTGATTTAATCCTTCACTGCTGTGCACACAAACACAAAAGAGATAGGTATGGAGAGAAAGAAAACATTGGAAGAGGGAGAAATGCAGATGAATTTGGGGCCCAGGCAGACACTTTTGATGATCCAGAAGTAATAGCCTCCATTTTAAATATTCTGCAAGCTATTCCACTGTGGGAACCATCACACCCTCATGTTATTGTTTGTGGAAATTTCATGCTGGCTTATTGGTTAATTTTCAAATCTGTGATTGACAGATTCTTGTTAACCAAAGGTATTAAGAGATAAGGGGCAAAGGCAGGATATATGGTGCAAGTTACATCACAGATCAGCCATGATCTCATTGAATGCTGGAACAGAGTTGTGTGGTTAAATTGCATCCTCCTCTTTCAATATCCCCTGTTAAATATCCTTCTTTCTCTGTCAGTCACCCTGTCAGTCTGTGTCTCTGTTTCTCTCTTTTTGTCTCTCTCTCTGTCGCTATCGGACAGTGTCGAGTGAGATCACTCTGTATCCACCCCATGATGTTCCAGCCCTGGGAGTGTGTGATGGGACAGTGTCGAGGGAAATTTACTCTGTGTCAAACCAAACATTGTGCTCAGCTTGGGAATGTTTAATGGGACAGTGTAGCTGGAGATTTACTCTGTATCCCTGAAATGTAGAAGGTTATTGGGTGATTTGATGAAGGTTTACAAAATAATAAGGGAAACTGATATGGTGGACTGAAAATAACTATTTCCACTGGCTGCGAAGTCAGGAAATTGGGGCATAGTCTAAAAATATGAAGAGAGGCCACTTGACTTCAACCCAGCGTGTCGTATGTACATTCTGACGTTTAGCAGGTATAGCAGCACATATATAACAGGATAGCAGGTATAACTATAGTCATAGTATTCAGCTGAAAATTGATCAGTTACATTGTCATTTCAGTCCATATTTACAGTACACACGGTACCTTACTGTTGTAATAAAGTCACATAGTATCTATTCATCCCACTGGGGCAAAATGTCACTGGCTCAACATTGTCACCAAATACGAAAGCATTCCACAATGCAACATTCTCAAATTCAACACAAGTTTCCTTTTCTGAGTTTTGCTGGTCTGTTCCGATTCTCTGAGGGATTACTGATGCTAATCCTCCACATGAACAGTCGTCCTAATCCCGTGTGCCTGTCCTGCTCCCAAACCCGGCATCTGCTTACATTAAGGCAAGTGATACAGGAGCGTCTCAGTGAATGAGGCAGGTGAGTCTTGAAGCTGAGCCGGGGACAGTGAGTGACCCGGGTTAATCCGACACTCCAGGGACAGTTTAAACTGAACTGTACCCTGTATCTAACCCCTGCTGTACCTTCTCTGAGAGTGTTTGATGGGGCAGTGCAGACGAGGAGAGTTGTTCCTTACCCATTTTAAATATAGAGAAGTGAATATCCAAGAGATTGTTTTAAATGTGATGGGGGTTTCAGCCTCTACCATCCTTTAGAGTCACAGAGAGATACAGCACTTATACAGGCCCTTCGGCCCGCCTAGTCTGTGACGGGCATAAACCCCCATTTTACACTAATCCTTTCAGGCAGTGAGTTCCAGACACCCACCAGCCACTGGGTGAAGAAACTATTGATGTGTTTCGTTCTGTTAAGTTTGATGTCAATGTTTCCCCAGGATGTTGACGCTGGGTGATTCAGCGATGGGATAATACTTTGAATGCCAAGGGGAGGTGGTTGGATTCTCTCTTGTTGCAGATGGGCATTGCCTGGCACTTGTGTGACGTGAATGTTACTTGCCACTGGTCGGCCCAAGCCTGAATGTTGTCTCGGTCTTGGCGCATGAAGCTATGGATTGCTTCATTATCTGAGGCAAAATACTGTGCATGCTGGAAATCTGGAAAGCATCGAGCTGAATCACTAACTCTGCTTTTCTCTACAGATGCTGCTTGACCTGCTCAGTATTTCCAGCATTCTCTCCTGTGATCTCAGCTGAAGATGGTTGAGCCTCGGACACTACCCTGAGGAACTCCTGCAGTGATGTCCTGGGACTGAGATGATTGACCTGCAACAACCACAACCATCTTCCTTTGTGCTCGGTATGACTCCAACCAGCGGATTCCTACTTACTTCAATTTTACTCGGGCTCCTCGATGTCACACTCGGTCAAACGCTGCCTTGATGTTAAGGTCAGTCTCTCTTCCCAGTAGCAGACAGGAGTGAATCGTTCCCTTTCACCCGTTGTACACTGAACAAGCGGTGCTTCTTCACAGCCTGACACAGGACTGTACACGGCCGATTAATGTCGCCCATCAAACACTCCCAGAGCAGGTTCAGCACAGCTTCGGAATGGAGTACAGTTCCTTCAACATTCTTTCTCTGTCTTCCTCTCTCTGTCTCTCCCTCCTGCTATCTCTGACACGAGGAGAGAGACAGAGGGACAGAGGCTTAGATATGCAGACAGAGAGAGTGTTGTGGATAGGTGCAAGGTTGGAGAGAGAGAGATTGCGGGGTCGATTGAAAGCGAGAAAGTAAGAGAAATTAATTTGATGTAATCCTTCTCTGCTGTGTGCACAAACATTTAAGAGATAGGTATGGAGACAGAAACATCAGGAGAGATCTCTGTCTCTCTCTCTGTCTCTCCATTTGTCTTTAGCTCTCTGTCTCTCCCACTCTCTCCATCTCTCTCTGTCTCTCCATCATTCTTTCCCTCACTGTGTCTCCCACTCTCTCCATCTCTCTCTGTCTCTCTCTCTGTCCCTCCTTCTGTCTTTCCCTCCCTTTCAGTCCCTCTCTCTCCTTCTATCTCTGACTCTGCCACTCTCTCTGTCTTTCTCTCTGTCTCTCCAACTGCCTTTTCCTCTCTGTCTCTCCCAATCTCTCCTTCGCTCTCTGTCTCTCTCTCTCTAACCCTCAATCTGACTTTCCCTCTCTGTCACTCCCTCTGTCTCCTTCTATCTCTGTCTCTCTCTCTCTATCCCTCAATCTGTCCTTCCCAGCCTGACACTCCATCTCTCTCCTTCTATCTCTGTCTCTCTCTCTGTCCATCCATCTATCTTTCCCTCTCTGTCTCTCCCACTCTCTCCTTCTATCTCTGTCTCTCTCTCTCTATCACTCCACCTGTCTTTCCCTCCCAGTCACTCCATCTCTCTCCTTCTATCTCTCTCTCTCTTTCTGTCCAACCATCTGTCTTTCCCTCTCTGTCTCGCCCTCTCGCTCCTTCTATCTCTGTCTCTCTCTCTATCTCTCCATCTGTCTTCCCCCCAGTCACACCATCTCTCTCCTTCAATCTCTCTCTCTCTCTCTCTATCTCTCCAACTGTCTTTCCCTCCCAGTCACTCACTCTCTCTCCTTCTATCTCTGTCCCTCCATCTGTCTTTCAGTCCCTGACACTCCCTCTCTTTCCTTCTCTCTGTCTGTCTCTCTGTCCCTCCATCTGTTTTTTCCTGTTTCTCCCTCTCTTTCCATTTCTGCCTCTCTCTCTCTCTCTCTCCATCTGTCTTTCCCTCTCTGTCACTCCCTCTCTCTCCTTCTATCTCTGTCTCTGCCTCTCACTCTCTGTCTCTCTCTCTGCCCCTCCATCTGTCTTTCCCTCTCTGACACACCCTCTCTCTCCTTCTCTCTGTCTCTCACTCTGTCCCTCCATCTTGCTGTCTCTCCCTGTCACTCCCTCTCTCTGCGTCCAACTCTGCCTCTCTCTCTCTGTCCCAACATCTGTCTTTCCCTCTCTGTCTCTCCGTCTTTCTCTTTCTATCTCTGTCTCTGCAACTCTCTCTGTCTCTCTCTCTTTCCCTCCATCGGTCTCCCCCTCTCTGTCTCTCCGTCTTTCTCCTTCTATCTCTGTCTGCCTCTCTCTCTGTCTCTCGCTCTGTCCCTCCATCTGTCTTTCCCTCTCTGTCTCTCCCTCTCTCTCCTTCTCTCTCGCTCTCTGCCTCTCTCTCTGTCTCTCTCTCTGTCCCTCCATCTGTCTTTCCCTCTCTGTCTCTCCGTCTCTGTCCTTCTGTCTCTGCCTCTCTCTCTGTCCTTCCATCTGTCTTTCCCTCTCTGTCACTCCCTCTCTCCTTCTCTCCGCCTCTCCCTCTCTCTACTTCTCTCTCTCTGTCCCTCCATATGTCTTCCCCCGTCACTCCCTCTGCTCCTTCTATCTTGTTACTCTCTCTCTATCCCTCCATCTGCCTTTCCCTCTCTGTCACTCCATCTCTGTCCTTCTATCTCTGTCTCTCTCACTCTGTCCCTCCATCTGTCTTTCCCTCTCTGTCACTCCCTCCCTCTCCTTCTATCTCTTTCTCTCTCTCTCTGCTATCACTGACACTAGGAGAGAGACAGAGGGATGGAGGGTTAGATATGAAGGCATAGAGATGGCTGTCGAGAGGGATAAACTTGGAGAGAGAAAGAGATTGTTCATTTGGATGAAGAGGATAATGTAAGATATATTAACTTAATTTAATCCTTCACTGCTGTGTACACAAGCATATTTGAGATAGGTATGGAGAGAAAAAAAGCATCGGGAGAGGGAGGAATCCAGATGAAGTTGGGGCCCAGGCAGACACTTTTGATGATCCAGAAGGAATAGCCTCCATTTTAAATATTCAGCCAACTATTCCACTATGGGAACGATCACACCCTCATGATATTGGTTGTGGAAATTTCATGCTGGCTTATTGGTTACTTTTTAAACCTGTGATTGATAGGTTCTTGTTAACCAAAGGTATTAAGAGATAACGGGAAAAGGCAGGATATATGGTGCAAAATTGATCACAGATCAGCCATGATCTCATTGAATGCAGGAACAGAGTTGTGGGGTTAAATTGCATCCTCCTCTTCCAATATCCCCTGTTAAATATCCTTCTTTCTCTGTCAGTCACCCTGTCAATCTATGTCTCTCTGTTTCTCTCTTTCTGTCTCTCTCTCTGTTTCTATCGGACAGTGAAGAGTGAGATTCACTCTGTATCCACCCCATGATGCTCCTGCCCTGGGACTGTGTGATGGGACAGTGTAGAGGGAAATTTACTCTGTGTCAAAACAAACATTGTGCTGAGCTTGGGAATGTGTAATGGGACAGTGTAGCTGGAGATTTACTCTGTATTCCTGGAATTTAGAAGGTTATGGGGTGCTTAGATGAATGCTTTCAAGATAATAAGGGAAACTGATAGGGTGGACAGAGAGTAACTATTCCCACTGGCTGGGGAGTCAGGAACTTGTGGGCATAGTCTAAAAATCTAAACTTAGTCTCAAAACCTTTCAGGAGTGAAATGAAGAAACACTTCAACACACCAGGTGTGGTATCAGTTTGGAACTTTTTTCCACAAACAGCAATTGATGCTGAGACACTTGCAAATTTATAAATCTGAGAATGATAGATTTTTTCAACCAGCGGTATTAAGAGATAAAGGGCAAAGGTGGGATATATGGTGTTAGTTAGATCACAGATCAGCCCTGATCTCACTGAATGCTGGAACAGGGTCGAGCGGTTAAATTGACTCATCATCTTCCTATGTCTGATGTTAAATATCCTTCTTTCACTCTCAGTCACCCTGTCTGTCTGTGTCTCCCTCTATTTCTCTCATTCTCTCTCTCTCTCTCTCTCTCTCTCTCTCTCTCTCTCTCTCTCTCTCTGTCTGTTTCGGACTGTGCAGAGTGAGATTCACTCTGTATCCACCCCATGATGTTCCTGTCCTGGGACTGTTGGATGGGACAGTGTAGAAAGATTATTACTCTGTATTTAATCGATGCTTTACCTGTCTGGGGAATGTTGATGGGAGAGTGCAAACAGAGAGGTCTGGGACCAGGGTCCTCATGGGAAGGACTTAATGGTGCCTCCTAATTGACCAGTTAGCAATATTGGTGCTCCAGGGATGAAAGGGACTTTGGCTGAGTGGATCTGACATTGGCTGAGAGAGTGGACAATGGTTGGTTCAGACTGGAGGGAGGTATACAGTGGAGTTTTATATTTGGACCACTGATCTTTTTGATATATACTAATGACTTGGACTAGTGTTTGCAGGGCATAACTTCAATGTTTGCCAATGTTTGTGCCATCTGCAATGTAATAAAAGGGAAGGGACTAGTAGCAGACTTCAGGAGGATAGAGGCAATCTGGTGAAATGGAACACACAAGAACAAATGAATAAGGAGCAGGAGTTGGCCATTCGGCCCCTCGAGCCTGCTCTGCCATTCAATGGCTGATTTGATTGTGAACTCAACTCCACTTTCCTGTCTGCGTCCCATAACCCTTTACTCCCTAACTGAGCAAAAATCTATCAAACTCAGCCTTGAATATATTCAATGATCCAGCCTCCAATGCTCTCTGGGGAAGAGAATTTCACAGACCAACCCCCCCCCCCTGAGAGAAACACATTTCTCCTCAGCTCAGTTTTAAATGGGACGTCCCTAATTTTTAAACTGTGTCCCCTAGTTCTAGCCTCCCCAACAAGGGGAAACATCCTCTCAGCATCCACCCTGTCCTGTCCCCTCGGGACCTGAGATGTTTAACTCAGATCACCTCTCATTCTTCTACACTCCAGTGGGTATAGACCCAACCTGTTCAACCTTTCCTCATAAGATAACCCCTTCATCCCAGGAATCAGCCCAGTGAACCTTCTCTGAACTACTTCGAATGCAATTATATAACTTCTTCAGTAAGGAGACCAAAAATGTCCACAATCCTGCAGACGTCGTCATTATGCCCTGTTCAGCTGCAACAACACTTCCCTACCTTGATATTCCATTCACCTTGCAATAAACAACAACATTCCATTTGCCTTCCGAAGCACTTGCTGTCGCTACACGGTAACATTTTGTGATTCATGTACCAGGACACCCAGATCCCTCTGTACCGTACAGTTCTGCAGTCTTTCTCCATTTCAATAATATACTGATTTTTATTCTCCCTGCTAAAGTGGACAAGCTCACATTTTCCCACATTGTACTCCATCTGACAATTTTTTGCTCACTCACTTAACCTATGGAAATCTCTTTATAGACACTTTGTGGCCTCTTGACAGCTTACTATCCAACCTATCATTGGACAGACACAGGGCAGGTTAACTTCAATGCTGAGAAATGTGATGTGATGCATTTTGGAAGGAAGACTGAGTGATATAAACTAAATGGTACAATGTTAGGATGGGTGACAGGGGAAAGAGATCTGGGATTTCATCAATGTTCCCTGTTCTACCCAAAAGCACAATTTGGCGCTTGGAATCTGTGAATTGAATTTAGCTTCATCCTGAAAAGTGTTAGCAAACGTGTTGGGAAATGTGTCAAAAGCTGTTTCCATTCAGACATTCCTGCATAGTGGAAGTGCGAGCTATCTTTGCAGAGACAGGAAATAGAGTTGTTTGAATGGACCTGCAGGTATTGGTTCATGCAATAAAAGTGAGAATTTGAATTGTGTCCCTTGCAGATACACAGAATTGAAGGTATTTACAGAACACCACATGAAGTAGTTTACCAATGTCTGACAAACTTCAAAGACTTGAAACACATGTAAGAAGAGGAGAAGGGAACAATATACAAAACCTTCGTCAGTCAGACAGCAGCAGTAGGAAAATGAATCTCTTTTTATGGGTTTTACTTTGAAGGCCTGAGCTGATGATTCAAAAAGTAGGAGTTCAAATCCCACACTGGGCTGTTGTGAATTTGAATTTTGCTTTTTCTAAAAATAAACATACATGTGGAATTAAAAAACTTCCAGGTTGGAATGATTCACTCCTGTCTATTAGTGCAAAGCCCGTGTGCGTCTCAGTTTTGCTGTATTTTTTAACGATTTGAGATGATGTGGTAGAATGCAACATACCCAAGTTTACCAATGACACAAAAATAGGTAGCATTGTCAGCAGTGTCGCTGGAAGTAGAACATTGCAAAGAGATATTGGTATCATAAATAAATGGACAAAACTGTGATAGATAGATTTCCATGTCAGTAAAAAAGACTAGAACAGAGTACTTTATAAATGGTGAAAAGCTAGAAACACTGGAGGTCCAAAGAGACTTGAGGGGTCCATGTCCATGTGAGTGCAGCATAGATTTACCAGAATGATAACTGGACTCCAAGGGTTAAATTACGAGGTGATATGACACAAACTAGGGATTTATTCCCTGGAATTTAGGAGGATCAAGGTGATTTGATCAAAGTTGTTGAGATATTAAGGGGAACTATGGGGTAGTTTGAGCGAAACTATTTCGGCAGCTTTGGAATATAGAAACAGGAGTAGGCCGTTCAGCCCATCGAGACTGCTTCGCCACTCAATACTATCATGGCTGATCATTCACTTCAATGTGTTTTTTTCCCAGACTATCCTCATACCCTTTATGTCATTGGTATTCAGCAATCTGTCAATCTCTGCTTTAAACATAATCAATGACTGAGCTTCCACAGCCCTCTGGCATGGAGAATTCCTACGATTCACAACCCTCTGAGTAATGACATTTCTCCTCATCTCTGTCCCAAGTGGCTTCCCCCTTATTTTAAAATTGTGACCCCTGGTTCTAGACTCCTCCACCAGGAGAAACATCTTACCTGCATCTACCCTGTCTATCTATAACGTTACCCGAGGGTCTCCACACAGCCTGTCTCCCCATCCCCCTGCTTCTCAAGTGTCTCAGGGTCTCCTGGCACTATCTCTCTGCTTCTGTCTCTATCCCTCACTATCTCTCTGTTCTCTCTCCATTTCTATCTCTCCGTATCTCTCTGATACTCTACCTCTGTTCCTCTCTCGATGTCTATCACTCTCTCGCACCATGTTGGTTAACATTGGGGGTTGAGTTAAATCACAGACAAAATAAACACTTCACCTGTCTGCCCCGGAATAAAGAGCAAAATTTGTGGATATTTTATGTCTGTATTCAGACAATATAGACAGCAGTGTATATTATATGATGGGATGCTGCAAATCGATTTACACTAGTACTGTCGGAAAAGCAATTTAAAAAGAATTATTCACAAGTCCAGTCCAACTTAACGACAGATATGACCCGATAAGGTAATAAATGCCAAAAGTCTTGAGTTTTTTGGAGTACGTTAAGCTTTACTCTGTCTGGCTTTCAGAAATTAAACATTACACATGCACTGCAAGATTAAAGATGATACATAGGTTAGGTTACATAGAATTTTGGAAGGACGAACAAGGCTAGGGAATATCCAATGAATGGGAGGAGCATAGGAAGTACCGAGCATCAGAGGGATCTTGGTGTACTTGTCCATAGATCACTGAAGGCTGCAGCGCAGGTCGACAAGGTGGTTAGGAAGGTATATGGGATACTTGACTTTATTAGTTGAGGCACAGCATATAAAAACAGGGAGGTTATGATGGAGCGATATAAAACACTGGTTAGGCCACAGCTGGAGTACTGTGTACAGTT
Source organism: Heterodontus francisci (assembly GCF_036365525.1). Taxonomy (NCBI): domain Eukaryota; kingdom Metazoa; phylum Chordata; class Chondrichthyes; order Heterodontiformes; family Heterodontidae; genus Heterodontus; species Heterodontus francisci. The sequence goes on from NC_090421.1 coordinate 23,150,863, forward strand.
CTGGGCACCACACTATAGGAAGGATGTGATTTCACTGGAGAGGATGCAGAGGAGATTGATCAGGATGTTGCCTGGGCTGGAGCATTTCAGCTATGAAGAGAGACTGAAAAGGCTGGAGTTGTTTTCCTTCGAGCAGAGAAGGCTGAGGGGGGACCTGATTGAGGTGTACAAAATTATGAGGGGCATTGATAGGTTAGATAGGAAGAAACATTTTCCCTTAGCGGAGGGGTCAATAACCAGGGGGCATAGATTGAAGGCAAGGGGCAGGAGGTTTAGAGGGGATTTGAGGAAAAGATTTTTCACCCAGAGGGTGTTTGGAATCTGGAACGCTCTGCCTGAAGGGGTGGTAGAGGCAGGGACCCTCACAACATTTAAGAAGTATTTAGATGAGCACTTGAAACGCCATAGCATACAAGGCTACGGGCCAAGTGCTGGAAAATGGGATTCGAATGGGTAAGTGCTTGATGGTGGCAACAGACACGATGGGCCGAACGGCCTGTTTCTGTGCTGTATAACTCTAAAACTCTAACTGTCGTCATAGAATTCAGCTTTAATTTGATCAGTTACATTGTTATTTCAGTCATTTCAGTCCATATTTACAGTGCACACGGTACCTTACTGTTGTAATAAAGTCAAATAGTATCTATTCATCCCACTGGGGCAAAATGTCACTGGCTCAGCATTCTCACCAAACACTACAGCATTCCACAATGCAAGACTCTCAGAACGAACACAAGTTTCCTTTTCTGAGTTTCGCTGGTCTGTTCTTATTCTCTGAGGGATTACTGATGCTTATCCTCCACATGAGCAGTCGTCCTAATCCCGTGTGCCTGTCCTGCTCCCAAACCCGGCATCCACTCACATGAAGGCACGTGATACAGGAGCGTCTCAGTGACTGAGGCAGGTGAGTCTTGAGGCTGAGCCGGGCACAATGAGTGACACGGGTTAATGCGACACTCAAGGGACAGTTTAAACGGAGCTTTACTCTGTATCTAACCTGTGCTGTACCTTCTCTGAGAGTGTTTGATGGGGCAGTGCAGACGAGGAGAGTTATTCCTTACCCATTTTAAATCTGGAGAAGTGAATATCCAAGAGATTGCTTTAAATGTGATGGGGGTTTCTGCCTCTACCATCCTTTAGAGTCATAGAGAGATACAGCACTTATCCAGGCCCTTCGGCCCGCCCAGTCTGTGCCGGCCATCAACCACCCATTTTATCCTAATCCTTTCAGGCAGTGACTTCCAGACTCCCACCAGCCACTGGGTGAAGAAACTATTAATGTGTTTCGTTCAGTTAAGTTTGATGTCAATGTTACCCAGGATGTTGACACTGGGGGATTCAGCGATGGGGTAATACATTGAATGCCAAGGGGAGGTGGTTGGATTCTCTCTTGATGCAGATGGTCATTGCCTGGCACTTGTCTGACATGAATGTTACTTCCCACTGGTCTGCCCAAGCCTGAATGTTGTCTCGGTCTTGGTGCATGTGGCTATGGATTGCTTTCTTATCTGAGGCAAAATACTGTGGATGCTGGTCATCTGGAAAGCATCGAGCTGAATCACTAATTCTGTTTTGCTCTCCGCAGATGCTGCTTGACCTGCTCAGTATTTCCAGCATTCTCTCCTGTGATCTCAGCTGAAGATGGTTGAGCCTCGGACACTACCCTGAAGAACTCCTGCAGTGATGTCCTGGGACTGAGATGATTGACCTCCAACAACCACAACCATTTTCCTTTGTGCTCGCATTTGAGTCCAACCAGCGGATTCCCGCTGACTTCAGTTTTACTCGGGCTCCTCGATGTCACACTCGGTCAAACGCTGCCTTGATGTTAAGGTCAGTCTCTCTTCCCAGTAGCAGACAGGAGTGAATCGTTCCCTTTCACCCGTTGTACACTGAACAAGCTGTGTTTCTTCACAGCCTGATACAGGGCTGTGCATGGCCGATTAATGTCGCCCATCAAACACTCCCAGAGCAAGTTCAGCACAGCTTACAAAGAGAGTATAGTTCCTTCAAAATTCTCTCTCTGTCTTCTTCTCTCTGTCTCTCCCTCCTGCTATCTCTGACACGAGGAGAGAGACAGAGGGAGAGAGGGTTAGATATGCAGACAGAGGGAGTGCTGTGGAGGGGGACAGGGCTGGAGAGAGAGAGAGATTGCGGGGTCGATTGAAAGGTAGAATGTAAGAGAAATTAATTTGATGTAATCCTTCACTGCTGTGTGCACAAACATTTAAGAGATAGGTATGGAGATAGAAACATCGGGAGAGAACTATGTCTCTCTCTCTGTCTCGACATCCGTCTTTCCCTCTCTGTCTCGCCAACTCTCTCCTCTCTCTGTCTCTCCATCTGTCTTTCCCTCTCTGTCTCTCCCACTCTATCCTTCTCTCTTTGTCTTTCCCTCTCTGACACTCCCTCTCTCTTCTTCTCTCTCTATCTCTCTCCCTCTGTCCCTCCATCAGTCTTTCCCTCTCTCTCCTTCCATCTCTGCCTATCTCTCTCTCTCTCGCTCCATCTGTCTTTCCCTCCCTGTCACTCCCTGTCTCTCCTTCTATCTCTGTCTCTCTGTCTCTGTCTCTCCATCTGTCTTTCCCTCCCTGACACTCCCTCTCTGTCCTTCTTTCTCTGTATCTCTCTCTCTATCCCTATATCCCTGCATGTGTCCTTCCTTCCCTGTCACTCCATCTATCTCCTACTTTCTCTGTCTCTCACTTTGTCCCTCCATCTGTCTTTCCCTCCCTGACATTCCCTCTCTCTCCTGCTCTCTCTGTCGCTCTCTCTGTCCTCCCATCTGTCTATCCCACTCTGTCTCTCCCTCTCTCTCCTTTTATCTCTGTGTGTCTCTCTATGTCTCTCTCTCTATCCCTCCATCTGTCTTTCCCTCTCTGTCACTCCCTCTCTGTCCTTCTCTCTCTGTTTCTCTCTCGATCCCTCCATCTGTCCTTCCCTCCGTCACTCCATCTCTCCTTCTCTCTCTGTCTCTCTCTCTGTCCCTCGATCTGTCTTTTCCTCCCTGTCACTCCCTCTCTCTCCATCCACCTCTGCCTCTCTCTCTCTGTCTCTCCATTTGTCTTACCCTCTCTGTCAATCCCTCTCTGTCCTTCTCTCTCTGTTTCTCTCTCTATCCCTCCATCTGTCGTTCCCTGCGTCGCTCCATCTCTCTCCTTCTCTCTCTGTCTCGCACTCTGTCCCTCCATCTGTCTTTTCCTCCCTGACATTCCCTCTCTCTCCTTCTCGCTCTGTCTCTCTCTCTCTGTCTTTCCATCAGTCTTTCCCTCTCTGTTTCTCCCTCTCTCTCCTTCCATCTCTGCCTCTCTCTCTCTCTCTCCATCTGTCTTTCCCTCCATGTCGCTCCCTGTCTCTCCTTCTATCTCTGTCTCTCTCTCTCTATCCCTATATCCCTGCAGGTGTCCTTCCCTCCCTGTCACTTCATCTATCTCCTACTCTCTCTGTCGCTCTCTCTGTCCTTCCATCTGTCTTTCCCTCTCTGTCTCTCCATCTCTCTCCTTTTATCTCTGTGTCTCTCTCTGTCTCTCTCTCTATCCCTCCATCTGTCTTTCCCTCTCTGTCACTCCCTCTCTGTCCTTCTCTCTCTGTTTCTCTCTCGATCCCTCCATTTGTCCTTCCCTCCGTCCCTCCATCTCTCTCCTTCTCTCTCTGTCTCTCTGTCACTCCCTCTCTCCTTCTATTTCTGTCTCTCTCGCTAACCCTCTATCCCTCCATCTGTCCTTCCCTCCCTGTCACTCCATCTGTCTCCTTCTCTCTCTGTCTCTCTTTCTGTCCCTCCATCTGCCTTCCCTCTCTGTCTCTGCCTCTCTCTCCTTCTTTCTCTGTCTCTCTCTCTATCCCTACATCTGTCTTTCCTTCTCTGACTCTCCCTCTCTCTCGTTCTATCTCTGTCTCTCTCTCTGTCCCTCCATCTGTCCTTCCCCCCCTGTCACTCCATCTGTCTCCTTCTCTCTCTGTCTCTCTCACTGTCCCTACATCTGGTTTTCCCTCCCTGACACTCCCTCTCTCTCCTTCTATCTCTGTCTTTCTCTCTGTCCCTCCATCTTTCTTTCCCTCCCTGTCACTCCCTCTATCTCCTTCCATATCTGCCTCTCTCTCTCTGTCCCTCCATTTGTCTTTCCTTCCCTGACACTCCCTCTCTCTCCTTTCATCTCTTTCTCTCTCTCTGTCCCTCCATCTGTCTTTCCCTCTCTGTTTCACCCTCTCTCTCCTTCCATCTCTGCCTCTCTCTCTCCCCATCTGTCTTTCCCTCCCTGTCACTCCCTGTCTCTCCTTCTATCTCTGTCTCTCTGTCTCTGTCTCTCCATCTGCCTTTCCCTCCCTGACACTCCCTCTCTGTCCTTCTCTCTCTGTTTCTCTCTCTATCCCTCCGTCTGTCCTTCCCTCTGTCACTCCATCTCTCTCATTCTCTCTCTGTCTCTCTCTCTGTCTCTCCATCTGTCTTTCCCTCTCTGTTTCTCCTTCTCTCTCTGTCTCTGCCTCTCTCTCTGTCTCCCTCTCTGTCCCTCCATCTGTCTTTCCCTCTCTGTCACTCCCTGCATCTCCTTCTATCTCTGTCTCTCTCTCTGCTATCACGGACACCAGGAGAGAGACAGAGGGACGGAGGTTTAGTTATTAAGGCATAGAGAGGGCAGTAGAGAGGGACAAACATGGAGAGAGCGAGAAATTGTTGTGTTGGATGAAGAGGATAATATAAGATATTTTAATTTGATTTAATCCTTCACTGCTGTGTGCACAAACATATTTGAGATAGGTATGGAGAGAAAAAAAACGTCGGGAGAGGGAGTAATGTAGATGAAGTTGGGGCCCAGGCGGACACTTTTGATGATCAAGAAGGAATAGCCTCCATTTTAAATATTCATCCAACTATTCCACTGTGGGAACCATCACACCCTCATGATACTGTTTGTGGAAATTTCATGCTGGCTTATTGGTTAATTTTTAAACCTGTGATTGATAGATTCTTGTTCACAAAGGTATTAAGAGATAAGGGGCAAAGGCAGGATATATGGTGTATGTTTGATCACAGATCAGCCACGAGCTCATTGAATGCTGGAACAGAGTTGTGGGGTCAAATTGCATCCTCCTCTTCCAATATCCCCTGTTAAATATCCTTCTTTCTCTGTCAGTCACCTTGTCAGTCTATGACTCTCTGTTTCTCTCTTTCTGTCTGCCTGTCTGTCTCTCTCTCTTTGTTTCGGACAGTGTCTGGTGAGATTCACTCTGTATCCACCTCATGATGTTCCTGCCCTCGCAGTGTGTGATGGGACAGCATAGAGGGAAATTTGCTCTGTATCAAACCCAACATTGTGCTTGGCTTGGAAATGTTTAATGGGACAGTGTAGCTGGAGATTTACTGCGCATCCCTGGAATTTAGAAGGTTATGGGGTGATTTGATGAAGGTTTCCAAAATAATAAGGGAAACTGTTGGGGTGGACTGAGAGTAAATATTCCCTTTGGCTGCGGAGTCAGGAACTTGGGGCATAGTCTGAAAATATAATCAGTGGCCCCTTTGACTTCATCCCATCGTGTCGTATGTACATTCTCACATACAGCAGGTACAGCAGCACATATATAACAGGATAGCAGGTATAACTGTAGTCATAGTATTCAGCTGAAAATTGATCAGTTACATTGTTATTTCAGTCCATATTTACAGTACACACGGTACCTTACTGTTATAAAGTTATATAGTATCTATTCATCCCAAAGGGGCAAAATTTCACTGGCTCAACATTTTCACCAAATACTAAAGCATTCCACAATGCAAGACTCTCAAATTCAACACAAGTTTACTTTTCTGATTCTCGCTGGTCTGTTCTGATACTCTGAGGGATTACTGATGCTTATCCTCCACATTAGCAGTCGTCCTAATCCCGTGTGCCTGTCCTGCTCCCAAACCCGGCATCCGCTTACATTAAGGCAAGTGATACAGGAGCGTCTCAATGACTGAGGCAGGTGAGTCCTGAGGCTGAACCGGGCACAGTGAGTGACCCGGGTTAATCCGACACTCCAGGGACAGTTTAAACTAAACTGTACTCTGTATCTAATCCGTGCTGTACCTTCTCTGAGATTGTTCGATGGGGCAGTGCATACAAGGAGACTCTGCTAAGGTAGACAGAGAATAACTATTCCCACTGGCTACGGATTCAGGAACTTGTGCGCCTGGTCTAAAAATCTAAACTTAGTCTCAAAACCATTCAGGAGTGAAGTGAAGAAACACTTCAACACACCAGGTGTGGTATCAGTTTGGAACTCTGTTCCACAAACAGCAATTGATGCTGATAAACTTGTACATTTTTAAATCTGAGATTGATAGATTTTTGTTAACCAAAGGTATTAAGAGATAAGGGGCAAAGGTGGGATATATGCTGTTAGTTAGATCACAGATCAGCCCTGATCTCACTGAATGCTGGAACAGGATCGAGGGGTTAAATTGCCTCCTCATCTTCCGATGTCTGATGTTATAATCCTTCTTTATCTCTGTCACCCTGTCTGTCTGTGTCTCTCTGTTTCTCTCTTTCTCTCTCTCTCTCTGTCTCTATCGAATAGTGTAGAGTGAGATTCACTCTGTATCCACCCCATGATGTTCCTGTCCTGGGACTGTTGGATGGGACAGTGTAGAAGGAGCATTACTCTGTATCTAATCCGTGCTGTACCTGTCAATATCTGCTTTAAATATACTCAATGACTGAGCTTCCACAGCCCTCTGGGATAGAGAATTCCTCAGATTCACAACCCTCTGAGTAATTACATTTCTCCTCATCTCTGTCCCAAGTGGATTCCGCCTTATTTTGAAAGTGTGTCCCCTGCTTCTAGACTCCTCGACCAGGAGAAACATCTTATCTGCATCTACCCTGTCTATCTATAACGTTACCCCAGGGTCTCCACGCAACCTGTCTCCCCGTCCCCCTGCTTCTAAAGTGTCTCAGGGTCTCCTGGCACTATCTCTCTGCTTCTGTCTCTATCCATCACTATCTCCCTCTTCTCTCTCCATTTCTATCTCTCCCTATCTCTCTGATACTCTACCTCTGTTCCTCTCTCTCTGTCTATCACTCTCTCTGTCCCTCCATCTGTCTCTCCCTCTCTGTCACTCCCACTCTCTCCTTCTCTCTTTGTCTTTCCCTCTCTGAAACTCCCTCTCTCCTCTTCTCTCTCTGTCCCTCCATCTTTCTTTCCCTCTCTGACACTCCCTCTCTCTCCTTCTATCTCTGTCTCTCTCTCTCCCTCCATCTGTCTTTCCCTCTCTGTTTCTCCCTCTCTCTCCTTCCATCTCTGCCTCTCTTTCTCTCTCTCTCCACCTGTCTTTCCCTCCCTGTCACTCCCTGTCTCTCCTTCTATCTCTGTCTCTCTGTCTCTGTCTCTCCATCTGTCTTTCCCTCCCTGACACTCCCTCTCTGCCTCTCTGTCTCTGTCTCTCCATCTGTCTTTCCCTCCCTGACACTCCCTCTCTGTCCTTCTATCACTGTCTCTCTCTCTATCCCTCTATCCCTGCAACTGTCCTTCCCTCCCTGTCACTACATCTGTCTCCTACTCTCTCTGTCTCTCACTCTGTCCTTCCATCTGTCTTTCCCTCTCTGTCTCTCCCTCTCTCTCCTTCTATCTCTGTGTCTCTCTCTGTCTCTCTCTCTCTGTCTATGCATCTGTCTTTCCCTCCCTGTCTCTCCCTCTCACTTCTTCTCTATCTGTCTCTGCCTCTCTCTCTGTCTCTCTCTCTGTCTCTCCATCTGTCTTTCCCTCTCTGTCACTCCCTCTCTGTCCTTCTCTCTCTGTTTCTCTCTCTATCCCTCCATCTGTCCATCACTCCGTCACTCCATCTCTCTCCTTCTCTCTCTGTCTCTCACTCTGTTCCTCGATCTGTCTTTCCCTCCCTGTCATTCCTCTCTCTCCGTCCACCTCTGCCTCTCTCTCTCGGTCTCTCCATCTGTCTTTCCCTCTCTGTCACTCCCTCTCTGTCTTTCTCTCTCTGTTTCTCTCTCTATCCCTCCATCTGTCCTTCCCTCCGTCACTCCATCTCTCTCCATCTCTCACTGTTGCTCACTCTGTCCCTCGATATGTCTTTCCCTCCCTGTCACTCCCTCTCTCTCCTTCTCTCTCTGTCTCTCACTCTGTCCCTATTTCTGTTTTTCCTCCCTGACACTCCCTCTCTCTCCTTCTCTCTCTTTCCATCTGTCGTTCCCTCCTTGTCACTCCATCTGTCTACTGCCATCTCTGATTCTCTCTCTCTCGGTCCCTTCATCTGTCTTTCCCTCTCTGTCTCTCACTCTCTCTCCTTCTCTCACTTTCTCTCCCTCTCTGTCTCTCCATCTATCTTCCCCACCGCCTGTCACTCCCTCTGTCTCTTTCTATCTCTGTCTCTTTCTCTCTATCGCTCCATCTTTCCTACCCTCCCTGTCACTCCATCTCTATCCTTCTCTCTCTGTCTCTCACTTTGTCCCTCCATCTGTCTTTCCCTTCCTGACACTCCCTCTCTCTCCTTCTCTCTCTCTCTGCCTCTCTCTCTCTGTCCATCCATCTGTCTTTCCCTCTCTGTCGATCCCTCTCTCTCCTTCTATCTCTGTCTCTCCATCTGTCTTTCCCTCACTGTCTCTCCCTCTCTCTCCTTCTCTCTCTGTCTCTGTCTCTCTGTCTCTCTCTCTGTCTCTCCCTCTGTCCCTCCATCTGTCTTTCCCTCTCTGTCTCACCGTCTCTCTCCTTCTGTCTCTGTCTCTGCCTCTCTCTCTGTCTCTCAATCTGTCTTTCCCTTCCTGACACTCCCTCTCTCTCCTTCTGTCTCTGTCTGTCTCTCACTCTGTCCCTCCATCTGTCTTTCCCTCTGTCTCTCCATCTCTCTCCTCTCTCTGTCTCTTTCTTTGCCCCTCCATCTGTCTTTCCCTGTCTGTCTCTCCGTCTCTCTCCTTCTCTCTCTCTCTCTGCCTCTCTCCCTGTCTCTCTCTCTGTGTTCCTCCATCTGTCTTTCCCTCTCTGTCTCTCCCTCTCTCTCCTTCTATCTCTCCATCTGTCTTTCGCTCTCTGTCTCTCCCTCTCTCTCCTTCTCTCTCTGTCTCTGTCTCTCTCTCTCTGTCCCTCCATCTGTCCATCAGGCTCCTCAATGCCACACTCGGTCAAACACAGCTTTGATGTTCAGGTCAGTCTCTCTTCCCAGTAGCGGACAGGAGTGAATCGTTCCCTTTGACCCGTTGTACACTGAACAAGCTGTGCTTCTTCACAGCATGGTACCGGACTGTGTACGGCCGATTAATGTGGCCCATCAAACACTCCCTGAGCAGGTTCAGCACAGCTTAGGAACAGAGTACTGTTCCTTCAACATTCTCTCTCTGTCTCTCCCTCCTGCTATCTCTGACACTGGGACAGAGACAGAGGGCGAAAGGGTTAGTTATGAAGGCAGGGAGAGGGCTGTAGAGAGGGAGAAAGTTGGAGAGAGAGAGGTTGTTGAGGTGGATGAAAAGGATAATGTAAGATATTTTAATTTGAGGTAATCCTTCACTGCTGTGGACACAAACATATAAGAGATAGATATGGAGAGAAAAAACATCGGGAGAGGGAGAAATGTCGATGATGTTGGGGCCCAGGCAGATACCTTTGATGATCCAGAAGAAATAGCCTTCATTTTAAACATCCAGTAAGCTATTCCACTGTGGGAGCCATCACACCCTCATGATATTGTTTGTGGAAATTTCATGCTGGATTATTGGTTAATTTTTAAACCTGTGATTGATAGATTCTTGTTAAGCCAAGATAGTAAGAGATAAGGGGCAAAGGCAGGATATATGGTATAAGATAGTTCACAGATCAGCCCTGATCTCATTGAATGCCGGAACAGGGTTGTGGGGTTAAATTACATCCTCCTCTTCCAATAACCGATGTTAAATATCCTTCTTTCTCTGTCAGTCACCCTGTCAGTCTATGTCTCTCTGTCTAAACTAAATGGTACAATGTTAAAATTGGTGAAGGAACAGAGAATCCTTACCCATCCAGGAGCTGACAGTCTCTCTCTCTCTCTCTCTCTACCCCCTCTCTCACTTCCCCCTTTTTGCTGTCTCTCTTTCTCTTTCAATCCTGATCCTGACTTTTCTCGGAATCCTTCTTGGTTGAATAGTACCCTGAAATGTTTCAGTCTCACTGTTACAAGGAACAAGTCACATTTCTGTGGTATTTTCGATATCTTAATGATTCAATTTGGAGCTTGGATTGTGTCAGGTAAATGTGGTTTCTCATTCGGACATTCCTGCATTGTGGAACTGTCAGTTATCTGTGCAGGGACAGGACATCGGGGTGTCTGAATGGAGTTGATGATTTTGGTTGCTGAATAGGGTGTGAATTAGATTGTGGATTGTGTCCCTGAAGGTATTTAAGCCGATGACCTGAGAGAATGAAGTGGTTTACCAATGTCTGAATAACATCAAACTCTTCAGACACATGAAAGAACAAGATTGGAGACAATACACAAAAGATGAGACAGTCAGGTCACAACAGGAGGAAGGTGAATGTATTTTCCAGTTTGTAATCTGAAAGCCTGAGTTAATGACTGAAAAAGTCGGAGTTCAAATCTCACATTGGGCTCTTGTGAATTTGAATTTATCTGAAAATAAGAAATAACTCTGGAATAATAAATCCCCCAGGATGAAATGATTCAATCTCACTGCTCTGACACTGATTTACCTTCAAGTAGCGTTTTCCAGTCCACCTTTTCTCAATCGCCTTCCACTGGCCCAGCTTCATTCCCTAAAACTAAGTGTCAAACTGACCCATCTCTTGTTGACCTTGCTACGTACTGGCCTAAAAAACTTCCCCTGAATGTATATTTAGAATTCTGCATCCTTGATACCTTTTACACTAGTCTAAGTTATTAATGCACTAGTTAGGTCTGCACTAGACCCTGTCTCTGTTTATATTACACATGGTCCTGTCTCTGCTATAAAAATGGTTTAAAAAGTGGAGAGCAAACCCTCCAATTTATACACTAGATCCGAAGAAATAGGAGCAGGAGTAGGACATTCAGCCTCTTGAGCCTGTTCTGTCAGTCAATATGATCATGATTGATCTGATAGTGACTTTAACTCCATTTTCCTGCCTGCCCCCCATAACCCTTGACTCCCTTGTAAATTCATTGACCCAACCTCCACTGCTGTCTGGGGAAGAGAATTCCAAAGCCTAACCAACCTCTGGGAGAAAGAAGTCTACCTTAGCTCAGTCTTAAATGGCAGACCCTTTATTTTTAAACGGTGCCCCCTAGTTCAAGACTCCTCCACAAGGGAAACATCCTCCCAACATCCGCCCTGTCAAGTCCCCTCAGAATCTCGTATGTTTCAATCAGATCATCTCTCATTCTTCTAAACTCCAATGAGTATAGGCCCAACCTGCTCAACTATTCCTCATAAGATAACCCCTTCATCCCAGGAATCAGCCTAGTGAACCTTCTCTGAACTGATTCCAATGCATCCAGGCCTGACCATTTATTCACTTTCAAAGATGCGAAACACCTTAATATTTCCCTCTCACCCTGTTTATCCCATCCAATATTTCACACTCCTCCTCTTTATCTACAATGTCTGCATAGTTCCCCCTCTTTTATAAAGACGGATACAAAGTATTCATTAAGAACCGTGCCCAATCTCCTACCTCCATACACATATTCCCTTTTTGGTCCCTAATACTCTATTCTCAGTTATCCTCTTGCTCTTCATGTATTTATAAAACATCTTTGTGCTTTCCTTGATTTTACTTGGTAATATTATTTTCCGACTATCTTTTTGCTTTCCTAATTTTCTTTTTAATTTCACCCCTGCACTTTCTTCACTCCTCTTGGCTTTCTGTGGTATTGAGCTCTCGGTATCTGACATAAGCTTCCCTATTGTGCCTTATTCTACCTGGCTTGATTCTTGCTATCTAAGGGGCTCTAGATTTGGGAGTCTCACCCTGTTTGTCTTTGTGGGAAAATATTTGTTCTCAACCCTCTCAGGGAGTCGAGGGTTCTGCAGAGCAGGCCTGAAAGAGGAGTTGAGTGTTGGGACAGATCAGTCATGATCTTATTGAATGGCAGGGCAGGCTCGAGGGGCTGAATGGCCTACTCCTGCTCCTACTTCTTGTGTTCTTGTGTCCAGTTCAATATCTCCTTTAGTGACTTGGTGCCAAATTGTTATTATATTTTATTCATTTGTTGGATGTGTGCATTAATGGCTATGCCAGCATTTTATTGCCCATCACGAATTGCCGTTGAACCTTCTTGAACCGCTGCAGTCCATGTGGGGTAGGTACACCCACAGTGCTGTTAGGAAGTGAGATCCAGGATTTTGACCTAGTGACAGTGAAGGAATGGTGATATAGTTCCAAGCCAGGATGGTGTGAGACTGGAAGGGAAACTTGCAGTTGGTGGTGCTCCCATAAGTGTTTCCTGTTTGTTTGCTCTCTCTCCCCCTCATTATTTCTAGACCTCCCTGTCCTTCTGTCCCTCTCTGTCATGGGAACCTAAGAACAGAAGGAAGAGGTGCAGGAACAGAGAGACCTGGGGATGTCTGTGCACATATTGAAGGTGGCAGAGCTTGTTAAGAAAGTGGTTAAAAGGCATATGGGATCCAGGCTTTGTAAATAGAGGCTTAGAGCATAAAATCAAGGAGGTTATGATGAAGCTTTACAAAACACTGCTTCATCCTCATCCAGTATTGTGTCCAATTCTGGACACCATACTTTAGGTAGGATGTGGAGGCATTAGAGAGGATGCAGAAAAGATTCACGATCAAGGTTCCAGGATGAGGGACTTCAGTTGCGTGGACAGATTGGAGAAGCTGGTGTTGTTCTCTGTGTCTTTCTCTGTCTTCCTCTCTCTATCTCTCCCTCCTGCTATCTCTGACACGAGGAGAGAGACAGAGGGAGAGAGGGTTAGTTATGAAGCCAGGAGAAAAAGACCAACAAATTCAGCAACCATTTCAGTAGGAGAAAAGCCAATAACAATCACAAGCTGATGGAGGGACGGGAAATCATTTACGAAGGGACAGAGTATCTGATCACACCCGGGATGGTGTAATGGATGCCAACAAAGCCCATTTCAGCCTGCAATATGAAAAGGAGGGATAGAGAGCTGAGAGGGAATGAGTTAATTTTGACTGAGTTAATGAGGGGGCAATGGCGTCCTGCGCCTCCCACAATGCCCCGCGAGTGGGAACAGGCCGTACAGGCCTGCGGTACAGGCCGCGCTGCACTCTGGGAAGATGCTCCGCACATGCGCATCTCCACAAGAGCGTTAACCGCCGCTTTTTTATATTCTCCCACGGCTCAGAAGTTCAACTTTCCTCCATTGAGATCGACAGCTGAAGCCGCTTCTCCTTTTCCTTTCAGCTGCTGTTTGCGGAAATAAGCGGCCGGCGGGTGACGTCACGCAAACATGGCGGCTGATGATACCTCCCTTCCGCCAGGGCGTCAGTGAGGTCTCATTGGCTGCCTCGCCCCACGTGTCTGTAGGTCAAGGGGTCAAAAGCTGCCTCTTGCCTCCGCGCAGCCGCGGTTTGGACGGCTTGTAATCCCGCCCCTGGGGTGGGGGAGGGGGTGTCAGCACCAGACTCTTCAAGGGATCCTGCACCACCAGAACTGTCCCAAACTCTTAAAGGGACCCAACATGAACAGAAAGAGCAAGAGAGTTGGAGAGCAAGTAACAGAGAGAGAAATAGAAAAGAGAGAGTGATGGGGAGAGAGAGAGGAAGAACTGAGCTTGAAAGAATCATAGAGAGATGGAGAGACTGAGAAAATAGGTGAGAGGGAGAGAGTGAGAGAGCAAGAGATGGTGAGAAATGGAGGGATAATCTCCTCAATTGGACAGAGATGGAGAGAGAGTGATAGGGAGATAGAGAGACTGAGAGAAAATAGGCGAGAGGGAGAGAGTGAGAGAGCAAGAGATGGTGAGAAATGGAGGGAGAATTTCCTCAATTGGACAGAGATGGAGAGAGAGTGATGGAGAGATGTGAAGAGAGGTCAAAGAGAAAGGAAGGTGGAGAGTGAGGGAGAGGTAGAGTTTGAGAGTGAGGAAACAGATAAATGGAAAGATAAAGGTGAGGAGAGAGTAACAGAGCAGAAGAGAGAGAGAGAGAGAGAGATGGAGAGAGAGAGTGGGGAGGAAAATGAGAAATTAGAGGAAAAGAGCAGGCACAGGGTGTACAGAAAGTGTGAAAAATGAATGAGAGATAGAGTGTCCGTCAGAGGGAGAGGGAACGTCTGGGATATATGTGGGCAGAGAGAGAGAGGCAGATAGTGTGTGTGTGAGAGAGAGAGAGAGTCATCAGCACACGTTCACAGTAAAGAAAGTCTCGCCATGTCAAACCGTCATTTAATTGGGTGCACAACCAGACAAAAGTAACTTTATCCACGGGAGAATGAGTAGAGTCAGATATATAAAACAGATTGCAGGTTAATGCCCAGATAAGCTTGATTAAAGATTAAAAGTTGCAGAGAGAAATCACCCAGTAATCCTAGTTGCAACCGATTGGACTCAATACATGGGTCCAAATATATTATCACTGCCAATCAAACAATTTCATCAGCTCAACAGCAAACAGTGAAATGATCCATAAACTGCAGTGTTCAATGATTCAAGGAAGATTACAGAGCATGAGAGAGAACATAAAGACAGACAGAGAGTATTTGTTTAGCTTCTCTGCCATTGTCCTATGATGAAAGGCTGAGTAAATAGGACCTGTATAATCTGCAGTTTAGAAGAATGAGAGGTGATCTCATTGAAACATATCAGATTCTAAAGGGACTGGATAGGGTCGACACTGAGAGATTATTTCCACTGGTCAGGAAATGAAAGTCTCCCTTATCCCTTCCTAACCAGCTTATCCACCTGTCCTGTCAGCCTCAGGAATCAGTGAACATTCACTCCAAGTTCCCGCTGTTCACAGACACAGAGATAATGTTGGAGACAGTCATGTTGTTAGGTTAGATCAAAAGTGCAAATGACAAATGTTATCATAGTTTGATGTAATCCTGTGCACACAGAGGTACAAGAAATAGGTGTAGAGTGTGAAACACCAGGAGAGAGGGAGGAATACAGATGGAGAGAGGGTAACAGTGAGAAAGGGAGAGATATGCATGGAGAGAGAAGTGGAGAGCTACTCTTACTGGTAATTTCACTCCATCTCCGTCTTCCCCTCTCTCTCTTACTCTCTCAATCAATCACTAGTTCCCCTCTCTGCTACTCTCTCCTTGTTTATTTCTCTCTCTGTACCCTCTTAATCTCAATCTCTCACTGTGTCATACCTTCCAGGATGCTGCACACAGCTTTGCGGGAATGCTGACCGACACTCTCCATCCCAATCTCGTCCTCTTTCTCTCTGGTAATCTCTCCCCATTGCTATCCTTCCCTCTCCCTGTTCTTCCCTCTCTACATCTATCCCTGTCTTTCTCACTGTTACTCTCTCCATCTGGATGCAGGAGGAGAAAGCGAGGCATATATAGAGGCAGCTTTACTCTGTATCTAACCCCACACTGTACCTTCCCTGGGAGTGTTTTATAGAACAGAGAAGACAGAGATTTACTCAATAGTTAACTAATAGCTTGGCAGCATTTGATGGGACAGTGTAGACGGAGCTTTACTCTGTATCCCTGGAATTTAGAAGGGTAAGGGGTGATCTGATCAATGTTTAAAATGGTAGATGGGGTACCAATCAGGTGGACTGCTTTGTCCTGGATGGTGTCGAGCCTCTGGGGTGTTGTAGATGTTACACTCATCCAGGCAAGTGGAGAGATACCATCACACACCTGACTTGTGTCTTGTAGGTGGTTGAAAGGATTTGGGGAGTCAGGGGTGAGTCACTTGTCGCCACAGTACTGATGTGGTTTCTTCAGTTCAGTTCCTGGTCACTGTCTCCCCAGGATGTTGATGCTGGGGGATTCAGCGATGGGATAATGCTTTGAATGCCGTGGGGAGGTCGTTGGATTCTCTCTTGTTGCAGATGGTCATTGCCTGTCTGTATGTGTTTTTCTGTGCTCTGGGACCAATTTCCTCATGGGGAGGTCATAATGCTGCGTCATAATTGACTAGTTCACGAAAGGAATGTTGATGGAATGAACGGGACAGGGACAGAGTGGATACAACATTGGCTAAGGGACAGGACACAAAGAGTAGTGGTGAATGGTTGCTTCAGACCGGAGGGCGGTATCTTTGACTGACATAATTTTATACACTTCTATTCAATCTGCCCTCTATCTCCTTTGTTCTCAGGAGATCAAACCTAGCTTTTCCGAGCTAACCTTGTAGCTAAAATCCCCCATCTCTGAAACCATTCTGGTAAATCTCTGCACCCTCTCAAGGAACCTCACATCCTTCCTAAAGTGTGGTGACCAGAACTGGACAAAGTTCTCCAGTTGGGGCCGAAATAGAGCTTTATAAATGTTCAGCATAACCTCCCTGCTTTTGTACTCACTGTTTACAGTGTACCTTGCGGTACAGTGGTATTCCCCAGGGGTTTGGATTAGGACCACTGATCTTTTTGATATATATTAATGACTTGGACTTGGGTTTACAGGGCATAACTTCAACATTGCACCATCTGCTATGTAATAAACAGAGAAGGGAATTTTAGTAGTTAATCTCTGTCTTCTCTGTTCTATAAAACACTGTCAGGGCAGGTACAGTGTGGGGTTCAGGAGGATAGAGGCAGTCTGGTGAAATGGTCAGACACATGGCAGGTTAACTTCAATGCTGAGAAATGTAAAATGATGCATTTAGGAAGGAAGGCTGAGGAGAAGCTGTAAAAACTAAATAGTACAATGTTAAAATGGGTGCTGGTTCAGAGAGATCGGGAATCTGGAGAGATCTGCATCAGTTTTTTATATCTGAAAGATTCAATTTGGGGCTTCGAATCTTGTCAGTTGAATTTAGCTTCATCCTGAAAAGTGATTGACAATTTGAGAAATGTGTCAAAAGCTGTTTCCATTCAGACATTCCTTCATTGTGGAAGTGCGAGCTATCTTTGCAGAGACAGGAAATAGAGTTGTTTGAATGGACCTGCAGGTTTTAGTTGATGGAATGAGGTGAGAATTTGAATTGTGTCCCTTCCAGATGCACAGAATTGAAGGTATTTACAGAACACCACATGAAGTAGTTTACCAATGTCTGACAAACTTCAAAGACTTCAGACACATGGAAGAAGAGGCGAAGGGAACAATATACAAAATCTGAGACAGTCAGACAACAGCAGTAGGAAAATTAATCTCTTTTTACGGGTTTTAATTTGAAGGCCTGATCTGATGATTGAAAAAGCAGATCAAATCCCACACAGGGCTGTTGTGAATTAGAATTCTATTTTTTCCTTAAAAAAACATAAATCTGGAGTTAAAAAGCCTCGAGGTTGGAATGATTCACTCCTGTCTGCTAGTGCAAAGCCCGTGTGTGTCTCAGTTTTCTGTATTTATTAACAATTTAAGATGATGAGGTACAATGCAACATACCCAAGTTCACCAATGACACAAAAATAGGCAGCATTGTAAGCAATGTAGCTGGAAGCATCAAATTACAAAGAGATATTAATATCTTAAATAAATGGGCAAAACTGTGGTTGTTAGATTTCAATGTCAGCAAAAAAAGACTAGAACAGAGTACTTTATAAATGGTGAAAAGCTAGAAACACTGGAGGTTCAAAGAGACTTTGGGGGGGGGGGGGGGGGGTCCCGATCCATTTGAGTGCAGCGTAGATTTACCAGAATGAAAACTGGACTCCAAGGGTTAAATTACGAGGTGACATTACACAAACTAGGGATTTATTGCCTGGAATTTAGGAGGATCAAGGTGATTTGTTCAAAGGTTTTGAGATATTAAGGGGAACTGATGGGGCAGTTTGGGAGAAACTATTTCAGCAGCTTGGGAACATAGGAACAGGAGTAGGCCATTCAGCCCATCGAGCCTGCTCCGGCATTCAATACGATCATGGCTGATCATCCACTTCAATGCCTTTTTCCCAGCCTGAGTTTCCACAGCCCACTGGAGTAGAGAATTCCAAAGATTCACCACCCTCTGAGCAAAGACATTTCTCCCCATCTCTGACCTAAGTGGCTTCCCCCTTATTTTGAAATTGTGTCCCCTGGTTCTAGACTCCCGAACCAAAGAAGACATCTTACCTGCATCTAACCTGTCTATCCCTTTAAGTATTTAGTATGATTCAATAAGATCACCTCTCATTCTTCTAAACTCCAATGACTATTGGCCCAACCTGTTCAACCACACCTCAGAAGACAACCACTTCATCCCAGGAATCAGCCGAGTGAACCTTCTCTGAACTGGTTCCAATGCATCCAGGCCTGACCATTTATCCACTTTGAAAGTTGCCAAACACCTTAATATTTCCCTCTCACTCTGTTTATCCCATCCAATATTTCACACTCCTCCTCTTTAACTACAATATCTGCATTGTTCCCCCTCTTTTATAAAGATGGTCACAAAGTATTCATTAAGAACCGTGCCCACATCTCCTACCGCCACACACACATTCCCTTTTTGGTCCCTAATACTATATCCTTAATTATCCTCTTGCTCTTAATTTATTTATAAAACATCTTTGTGATTTCTTTGCTTTTAATGGTAATATTATTTTCTGGCCATTTCTTTGCTCTCCTAATTTGCTCTTTAATTTCACCCTTGAACTTTCTACATCCTCTCAGCTTTCTGTGGTATTGAGCTCTCGGTATCCGACATAAGCTTACCTCTTGTGCCTTATCGTACCCGGTATGATCCTTGACATCCAAGGGGCTCTAGGTTTGGGAGTACCACCCTGATTGTCTTTGTCTGAACATATTCGATGGCAACGCTCAGTATCTCTCACTGCTCAGACACTGATTGACCTTCAAGTAGCTGTTTCCAGTCCACTTTGCTAAAATCCCCCATCTCTGGAACAACCATCCCCTCTGCTCCCTACAATGGACTCTCACATCCTTCTGAAAGTGTGGTCATCAGAATTGGATTCATTATTCTGGCTGTGGCCTAACCAGAGGTTTATAAACATTCAGCATAACCTTCATGCTTTTGTATTCATAACCTCTATTTATGAAGCCCAAGATCCCATATGCGTTGCTGACTGCTTTCTCAATGTGTCCTGCCACCTTCAAAGATGTATGTACATGTATCCCCAGGTCTCTCTGTCCCTGCACACTCCCTAGAAAATTCTCCATTAATTCTATATTGCCTCTCCCTATCCCTTCCACCAAAATACATCACCTCACATTTCCCTGCATTAAATTCCTTCTGCCACTTGTCTGCCCATTCTGCTCACCGATCTATGTCCTGTTGTAGTCGATTGGTGTCAACCTCACTGTTTGCATCTCCTCCAAGTTTGTTATCATCGGCAAATAGTATTTGCTCCCGGTCTCTCTCTCTCACTGCCGCTCTCTCTCTCTCTCTGTGCCTCTGTCCATGACTCTATTTCTGTCACTCTCACACCATCTCTGCCTCTCTCTCTCTGTCTCTCCATCTGTCTTTCCCTCTCTGTCATTCCCTCTCTCTGCTGCTATCTCTGTCTCTCCCTCTCTTTCTCTGCCTCTGTCCATAACTCTGTGTCTCGATGACTCCATTTCTCCCTTTCTCTTTCCCCCTCTCTCTTTCTTTTCATCTCACCCTTCCTCCCTCGCTCCCAGGACAGCAATTGTTTCAACCATTTTTCCTTCTTACTTTATCCCTCGCTCTCTGTCCCACTCTCTCCTTCTATCTCTGTCTCCCCGTCTGTCCCTCCCTCTCTCTTTCCCTCCCTGTCACTCCCTCTCTCTCCTTCTATCTCTGTCTCACTCCCTGTCCCTCCATCTGTCTTTCCCTCTCTGTCACTCCCTCTCTCTCCTTCCATCTCTGCCTCTCTCTCTTTCTCTGTCCCTCCATCTGCCTTTCCCTCCCTGACACTCCCTCTCTCTCCTCTCTCTGTCTTTCTCTCTCTGTCTCTCCATCAGTCTCCCCCCCCCGTCCCCCCGTCACTCCCTCTCTCTCCTTCTATCTCAGTGTCTCTCTCTCTCTATCCCTCCATCTGTCCTTCCCTCCCTGTCACTCCATCTCTGTCCTTCTCTCTCTGTCACTCAATCTGTCCCTCCATCTGTCTTTCCCTACCTGACACTCCCTCTCTCTCCTTCCATCACTGCCTCTCTTTCTCTCTGTCCCTCTATCTGTCTTTCCCTCTCTGTCTCTCCCTCTCTCTCCTTCTCTCTCTGTCTCTGCCTCTCTCTCTGTCTCCCTCTCTGTCCCTCCATCTGTCTTTCCCTCACTGACACTCCCACTCTCTCCTTCTATCTCTGTCTCTCTCTTTCTTTCCCTCCATCTGTCCTTCCCTCCCTGTCACTCCATCTCTCTCCTTCTCTCTCTATCTCTCACTTTGTCCCTCCATCTGTCTTGCTCTCCCTGGAACCCCCACTCTCTCCTTCCAACCCTGCCTCTCTCGCTCTCTGTCCCTCCATCTGTCTTTCCCTCTCTGTCTCTGCCTCTCACACTGTCTCTCTCTCTGTCTCACCGTCTGTATTTCCCTCTCTGTATCTCCATCTCTCTCCTTCTCTCTGTCTCTGCCTCTCTCTACTTCTATCTCTGTCTGTCTCTCTCTCTATCCCTCCATCTATCCTTCCCTCCCTGTCACTCCATCTCTCTCCTCTCTCTGTCTTTCACTCTGTCCCTCCATCCCTCTTTCTCTTCCATACACTCCCTCTCTCTCCTTCTTTCCCTCTCTGCCACTCTCTCTGTCTCTCTCTCTCTCTGTCCCTCCATTTGTCTTTCCCTCTCTGTCTCTCTCCTTCTATCTCTGTCTCTGCCTGTCTCGCTGCCTCTCTCTCTGTCCCTCCATCTGTCCTTCCCTCCCTGTCACTCCATCTCTCTCCTTCTCTCTCTGTCTCTCACTTTGTCCCTCCATCTGTCTTTCCCTCCCTGACACTCCCTCTCTCTCCTTCTATCTCTGTCTCTCTCTCTCTATCCCTCCATCTGTCCTTCCCTCCCTGTCACTCCATCTCTCTCCTTCTCTCTGTCTCTCACTTTGTGCCTCCATCTGTCTTTCCCTCTCTGTCTCTCCCTCTCTCTCCTTCCATCTCTGCCTCTCTCTCTCTGTCTCTCCATCTGTCTTTCCCTCTCTGTCTCTCCCTCTCTCTCCTTCTATCTCTGTCTCTCTCTCTCTCTCTCTCTCTCTATCCCTCCATCTGTCTTTCCCTCCCTAACACTCCCTCTCTTTACTTCTATATCTGTCTCGATCTCTCTGTATCTCCATCTGTCTTTCCCTCTCTGTCTCTCCCTATCTCACCGTTTCTCTCTCTCTCTGCCTCTCTCTCTGTCTCTCACTCTGTCCCTCCATCTGTCTTTCCCTCTATGTCACTCCTTCCCTCTCCTTCGATCTCTGTCTCTCTCTCTCTGCTATCACTGACACTAGGAGAGAGACAGAGGGACGGGGGGTTAGATATAACGGTACAGAGAGGGCTGTAGAGAGGGACAAACTTGGAGTGAGAGAGAGATTGTTGAGTTGGATGAAGAGGATAATGTAAGATATATTAACTTGATTTAATCCTTCACTGCTGTGTACACATACATAGTTGAGATAGGTATAGAGGGAAAAAAAACTTCGGGAGAGGGACAAATGCAGATGAATTTCAGGCCCAGGCGGACACTTTTGATGATCCAGAAGTAATAGCCTCCATTTTAAATATTCAGCAAGCTATTCCACTGTGGGAACCATCACACCCTCATGATATTGTTTGTGGAAATTTCATGCTGGCTTATTGGTTAATTTTCAAATCTGTGATTGATAGATTCTTGTTAACCAAAGGTATTAAGAGATAAGGGCAAAGGCAGGATATATGGTGTAAAATTGATCATAGATCAGCCATGATCTCATTGAATGCAGGAACAGAGTTGTGGGGTTAAATTGCATCCTCCTCTTTCAATATCCCCTGTTAAATATCCTTCTTTCTCTGTCAGTCACCCTGTCAGTCTATGTCTCTCTGTTTCTCTCTTTCTGTCTGTGTCTCTGTCTCTATCGGATAGTGTAGAGTGAGATTCACTCTGTATCCACCCCATGATGTTTCAGCCCTGGGAGTGTGTGATGGGACAGTGTGGAGGGAAATTTACTCTGTGTCAAACCAAACATTGTGCTCAGCTTGGGAATGTTTCATGGGACAGTATAGCTGGAGATTTACTCTGTATCCCTGAAATTTAGAATGTTATTGGATGATTTGATGAAGGTTTACAAAATAATAAGGGAAACTGATATGGTGGACTGAGAGTAACTATTTCCACTGGCTGCGGAATCAGGAACTTGGGGCATAGTCTAAAAATATAAAGAGTGGCCACTTTGACTTCATCCCATCGTGTCGTATGTACATTCGGACATATAGCAGGTATAGCAGCACATAGATAATAGGATAGCAGGTATAACTGTAGTCAGAGAATTCAGCTGAAAATTGATCAGTTACATTGTTATTTCTGTCATTTCAGTCCATATTTACAGTACACACGGTACCTTACTGTTGTAATAAAGTCACATAGTATCTATTCATCCCATTGGGGCAAAATGTCACTGGCTCAACATTCTCACAAATACTAAAGCATTCCACAATGCAAGACTCACAAATTCAACACAAGTTTCCTTTTCTGAGTCTTGCTGGTCTGTTCTGATTATCTGAGGGATTACTGATGCTTATCCTCCACATGAGCAGTCGTCCTAATCCCGTGTGCCTGTCCTGCTCCCAAACACGGCATCTGCTTACATTAAGGCAAGTGATACAGGAGCGTCTCAGTGACTGAGGCAGGTGAGTCTTGAAGCTGAGCCCGGCACAGTGAGTGACCCGGGTTAATCCGACACTCGAGGGACAGTTTAAACTGAACTGTACTCTGTATCTAACCTGTGCTGTACCTTCTCTGAGATTGTTTGATGGGGCAGTGCAGACGAGGAGAGTTATTCCTTCCCCAGTTTAAATATAGCGAAGTGAATATCCAAGAGATTGTTTCACGTGTGATGAGGGTCTCTGCCTCTTCCATCCTTTAGAGTCACAGAGAGATACAGCACTTATACAGGCCCTTCGGCCCGCCCTGTCTGTGCCGGCCATCAACTACCCATTTTATACTAATCCTTTCAGGCAGTGAGTTCCAAACACCCACCAGCCACTGGGTGAAGAAACTATTGATGTGTTTCGTTCTGTTAAGTTTGATGTCAATGTTTCCCCAGGATGTTGACGCTGGGTGATTCAGCGATGGGATAATACTTTGAATGCCAAGGGGAGGTGGTTGGATTCTCTCTTGTTGCAGATGGTCATTGCCTGGCACTTGTGTGACGTGAATGTTACTTGCCACTGGTCGGCCCAAACCTGAATGTTGTCTCGGTCTTGGTGCATGTGGCTATGGATTGCTTCATTATCTGAGGCAAATTACTGTGGATGCTGGAAATCAGGAAAGCATCGAGCTGAATCACTACCTCTGTTTCTCTCTCCACAGATGCTGCTTGACCTGCTCATTATTTCCAGCATTCTCTCCTGTGATCTCAGCTGAAGATGGTTGAGCCTCGGACACTCCCCTGAGGAACTCCTGCAGTGATGTCCTGGGACTGAGATGATTGACCTCCAGCAACCACAACCATCTTCCTTTGTGCTCGGTATGACTCCAACCAGCGGATTCCCACTGACTTCAGTTTTACTCATGCTCCTCGATGTCACACTCGGTCAAACGCTGCCTTGACGTTAAGGTCAGTCTCTCTTCCCAGTAGCAGACAGGAGTGAATCGTTCCCTTTGACCCGTTGTACACTGAACAAGCTGTGTTTCTTCACAGCATGATACCGGACTGTACACGGCTGATCAATGTAGCCAATCAAACACTCCCAGAGCAGGTTCAGCACAGCTTTAGAACAGAGTATAGTTCCTTAAACATTCTCTCTCTGTCTTCTTCTCTCTGACTCTCCCTCCTGCTATCTCTGACACGAGGAGAAAGACAACGGGAGAGAGGGTTAGATATGCAGAAAGAGGGAGTGCTGTGGAGAGGGACAAGCTTGGAGAGAGAGAGATTGCGGGGTCGATTGAAAGGGAAAATGTAAGAGAAATTAATTTGATGTAATCCTTCACTGCTGTGTGCACTATCATTTCAGAGATAGGTATGGAGACAGAAACATCGGGAGAGATCTCCGTCTCTCTCTCTGCGTCTCCATTTGTCTTTCCCTCTCTGTCTCTCCCTCGCTCTCCTACTCTTTCTGTCTCTGCCTCTCTCTGTCTCTCTCTCTGTAACTCCATCTGTCTTTCCCTCTCTGTCTCGCCAACTCTCTCCTTCTATCTCTGTCTCTCTCTCTCTTTCACTCCATCTGTCCTTCCCTCACTGTCACTCCATCTCTCTCCTCTCTCTGTCGCTCAATCTGTCCCTCCATCTGTCTTTCCCTCTCTGTCACTCCCTCCCTCTCGTTCTAACTCTGTCTCTGTCTCTCTCTCTGTCTCCCTCTGTCCCTCCGTCTGTCTTTCCCTCTCTCTCCTTCTCTCTCAGTCTCTGCCTCTCTCTCTGTCTCTCTCTCTGTCCCTACACCTGACAGATGGAGAGACAGAGAGAGAGAAACAGAGATAGAAGGAGAGAGAGGGAGAGACAGAAAGGGAAAGACAGATGGAGGGACAGAGAGAGAGAAGGAGAGAGATGGAGTGACAGGGAGGGAAGGACAGATGGAGGGATAGAGAGAGAGAGAGACAGAGATAGAAGGAAAGAGAGGGAGTGACAGAGAGGGAAAAACAGATGGAGGGACAGAGAGAGAGACAGAGAAAGGCAGAGGCAGAGATAGAAGGAGAGCGAGGGAGTGACAGGGGGGGGGGGGGGAAGACAGATGGAGGGCCAGAGAGAGAAGGAGAGAGAGGGAGTGACAAAGAGGGAGAGACAGATGGAAGTAGAAAGTGAGAGACAGAGACAGAAGGAGAGAGGGAGTGACAGAGAGGGAAAGAGAAATGGAGGAACAGAGAGAGAGACAGAGATAGAAGGAGAGAGAGGGAGTGACAGAGAGGTAAAGACAGATGGAGGGACAGAGGGAGACAGAGAGAGAGACAGAGATAGAAGGAGAGAGTGGGACAGAGAGGGAGGGATATAGAAGGAATGAAAAATGGTTGAAACCATTGCTGCCCTGGAAGCGAGGGAGGAATGGAGAGATGAAAAGAAAGAAAGAGGGGGAAAGAGAAAGGGAGAAATGGTGTCACAGAGACACAGACAGAGTTATGGACAGAGGCAGAGAAAGAGAGGGAGAGAGGGAGAGACAGAGAGGGAAAGGCAGTTGGAGAGACAGAGAGAGAGAGAGAGAGTGGCAGAGACAGAGATAGAAGGAGAGATTGGGAGTGAATGGGAGGGAAAGACAGATGGATGGAGAGAGGGAGAGACAGAGAGAGAAGGAGAGAGAGGGAGTGACAGAGAGGGAAAGACAGATGGAAGGGCAGAGGGAGACAGAGAGAGAGGCAGAGACAGAGATAGAAGGAGAGAGTGGGACAGAGAGGGAGGGATATAGAAAGAAGGAAAAATGATTGAAACCATTGCTGTCCTGGGAGCGAGGGAGGAATGGAGAGATGAAAAGAAAGAGAGAGGGGGAAAGAGAAAGGGAGAAATGGTGTCACAGAGACACAGACAGAGTTATGGACAGAGGCAGAGAAAGAGAGGGAGAGAGGGAGAGACAGAGAGGGAAAGGCAGTTGGAGAGACAGAGAGAGAGAGAGAGAGTGGCAGAGACAGAGATAGAAGGAGAGATTGGGAGTGAATGGGAGGGAAAGACAGATGGATGGAGAGAGGGAGAGACAGAGAGAGAAGGAGAGAGAGGGAGTGACAGAGAGGGAAAGACAGATGGAAGGGCAGAGGGAGACAGAGAGAGAGGCAGAGACAGAGATAGAAGGAGAGAGTGGGACAGAGAGGGAGGGATATAGAAAGAAGGAAAAATGATTGAAACCATTGCTGTCCTGGGAGCGAAGGAGGAATGGAGAGATTTTTTTTTTTTTTTTTTAGAATATTACAGCGCAGTACAGGCCCTTCGGCCCTCGATGTTGCGCCGAGCTGTGAAACCATCTGACCTACACTATTCCATTTTCATCCATGTGTCTATCCAATGTCCACTTAAACGCCCTTAAAGTTGGCGAATCTACTACTGCTGCAGGCAGGGCATTCCACGCCCTTACTACTCTCTGAGTAAAGAAACTACCTCTCACATCTGTCCTCTATCTATCACCCCTCAACTTGAAGCTATGTCCCCTCGTGTTTGCCATCACCATCCGAGGAAAAAGACGCTCACTATCCACCCTATCTAACCCTCTGATTATCTTATATGTCTCTATTAAGTCACCTCTCCTCCTCCTTCTCTCCAACGAAAACAACCTCAAGTCCCTCAGCCTTTCCTCGTAAGACCTTCCCTCCATACCAGGCAACATCCTAGTAAATCTCCTCTGCACCCTTTCCATAGCTTCCACATCCTTCCTATAATGCGGTGACCAGAACTGCACGCTATACTCCAGCTGCGGTCTCACCAGAGTCTTGTACAGCTGCAGCATGACCTCGTGGCTCCGAAACTCGACCCCCCTACTAATAAAAGCTAACACACCATATGCCTTCTTGACAGCCCTATTAACCTGGTTAGCAACCTTCAGGGATTTATGCACCTGGACACCAAGATCTCTCTGCTCATCTACACTACCAAGAATCTTCCCATTAGCCCAGTACTCTGCATTCCTGTTACTCCTTCCAAAGTGAATCACCTCACACTTTTCCGCATTAAACTCCATTTGCCATCTCTCAGCCCAGCTCTGCAGCCTATCTATGTCTCTCTGTACCCTACAACATCCTTCGGCACTATCCACAACTCCACCGACCTTAGTGTCATCTGCAAATTTACTAACCCACCCTTCTACATCCTCTTCCAGGTCATTTATAAAAATGACAAACAGCAATGGCCCCAAAACAGATCCTTGCGGTACACCACTAGTAACTAAACTCCAGGATGAACATTTGCCATCAACCACCACCCTCTGTCTTCTTTCAGCTAGCCAATTTCTGATCCAAAGCTCTAAATCACCTTCAACCCCATACTTCCGTATTTTCTGCAATAGCCTACCGTGGGGAACCTTATCAAACGCCTTACTGAAATCCATATACACCACATCCACTGCTTTACCCTCATCCACCTGTTTGGTCACCTTCTCGAAAAACTCAATAAGGTTTGTGAGGCACGACCTACCCGTCACAAAACCGTGCTGACTATCTCTAATGTACTTATTCTTTTCAAGATGATTATAAATCCTGTCTCTTATAACCTTTTCCAACATTTTACCCACAACCGAAGTAAGGCTCACAGGTCTATAATTACCAGGGCTGTCTCTACTCCCCTTCTTGAACAAGGGGACAACATTTGCAATCCTCCAGTCTTCCGGCACTATTCCTGTCGACAATGATGACATAAAGATCAAGGACAAAGGCTCTGCAATCTCCTCCCTAGCTTCCCAGAGAATCCGTGGATAAATCCCATCTGGCCCAGGGGACTTATCTATTTTCACACTTTCCAAAATTGCTAACACCTCCTCCTTGTGAACCTCAATCCCATCTAGCCTCGTAGCCTGAATCTCAGTATTCTCAACAACATTTTCTTTCTCTACTGTAAATACTGACGCAAAATATTCATTTAACACTTCCCCTATCTCCTCTGATTCCACACACAACTTCCCACTACTATCCTTGATTGGCCCTAATCTAACTCTAGTCATTCTTTTATTCCTGATATACCTATAGAAAGCCTTAGGGTTTTCCCTGATCCGATCCACCAATGACTTCTCGTGTCCTCTCCTTGCTCTTCTTAGCTCTCCCTTTAGATCTTTCCTGGCTAGCTTGTAGCTCTCAAGCGCCCTAACTGAGCCTTCACGTCTCATCCTAACATAAGCCTTCCTCTTCCTCTTGACAAGCGCTTCAACTTATTTAGTAAACCACGGCTCCCTCGCACGACAACTTCCTCCCTGCCTCACAGGTACATACTTATCAAGGACACGCAGTAGCTGCTCCTTGAATAAGCTCCACATTTCGATTGTTCCCATCCCCGCAGTTTCCTTCCCCATCCTACGCATCCTAAATCTTGCCTAATCGCATCATAATTTCCTTTCCCCCAGTTATAATTCTTGCCCTGCGGTATATACCTGTCCCTGCCCATCGCTAAGGTAAACCTAACCGAATTGTGATCACTGTCACCAAAGTGCTCACCTACATCTAAATCTAACACCTGGCCGGGTTCATTTCCCAGTACCAAATCCAATGTGGCATCGCCCCTGGTTGGCCTGTCTACATACTGTGTCAGAAAACCCTCCTGCACACACTGGACAAAAACTGACCCATCTAAAGTACTCGAACTATAGTATTTCCAGTCGATATTTGGAAAGTTAAAGTCCCCCATAACAACTACCCTGTTACTCTCACCCCTGTCGAGAATCATCTTCGCTATCCTTTCCTCTACATCTCTGGAACTATTCGGAGGTCTATAAAAGACTCCCAACAGGGTAACCTCACCTCTCCTGTTTCTAACCTCAGCCCATACTACCTCAGTAGACGAGTCCTCAAACGTCCTTTCTGTCGCTGTAATACTCTCCTTGATTAACAATGCCACACCCCCCCCCCCTTTTACCATCTTCTCTGTTCTTACTGAAACATCTAAATCCCGGAATCTGCAACATCCATTCCTGCCCCTGCTCTACCCATGTCTCCGAAATGGCCACTACATCGAGATCCCAGGTACCAACCCATGCTGCAAGCTCACCCACCTTATTCCGGATGCTCCTGGCGTTGAAATAGACACACTTTAAACCAGGTTCTTGCTTGCCAGTGCCCTCTTGCTTCCTTGTAACCATATCCCTGACCTCACTACTCTCAACATCCTGTACACTGGCACTACAATTTGGGTTCCCTTTCCCCTGCTGAATTAGTTTAAACCCCCCCGAAGAGCACTAGCAAACCTCCCCCCCCAGGATATTGGTACCCCTCTGGTTCAGGTGAAGACCATCCTGTTTGTAGAGGTCCCACCTACCCCAGAAAGAGCCCCAATTATCCAGGAAACCAAATCCTTCCCTCCTGCACCATCCCTGCAGCCACGTGTTCAACTCCTCTCTCTCCCTATTCGTCGCTTCGCTATCACGTGGCACGGGCAACAACCCAGAGATAACAATTCTGTTTGTTCTTGCTCTAAGCTTCCACCCTAGCTCCCTAAATTTCTGTCTTAAATCCCCATCTCTCTTCCTACCTATGTCGTTGGTGCCTATGTGGACCACGACTTGGGGCTGCTCCCCCTCCCCGTTAAGGATCCCAAAAACACGATCCGAGACATCACGAACCCTGGCACCTGGGAGGCAACATACCAACCGTGAGTCTCTCTCGTTCCCACAGAACCTCCTATCTGTTCCCCTAACTATGGAGTCCCCAATGACTAATATTCTGCTCCTCTTCCCCCTTCCCTTCTGAGCAACAGGGACAGACTCTGTGCCAGATATCTGTACCCCATTGCTGACCCCTGGTAAGTCGTCCCCCGCAACAGTATCCAAAACGGTATACCTGTTGTTGAGGGAAACAGCCACAGGGGATCCCTGCACTGCCTGCTGGTTCCCTCCCCTTCCCCTGACGGTAACCCATCTACCTACTTCTTTTACCTGAGGTGTGACTACCTCCCCATAACTCCTCTCAATAACCTCCTCCGCCTCCCGAATGATCCGAAGTTCATCCAGCTCCAGCTCCAGTTCCCTAACGCGGTTCTCGAGGAGCTGGAGTTGGGTGCACTTCCCACAGATGCAGTCAGCAGGGACACTCTTGGCGACCCTTACCTCCCACATTTTGCAGGAGGAACATACAACTGCCTTAATCTCCATTCCCACTATTCCAAATTCCCAACAAATCTACTGAAGAACCAAAAAAACAAAAAGTCAAAACTTGTTAGGTTAGCAATCCAACGGACAGAACTTCCCAAATGAAAACTTTACCTTATCAACACACCAGAGTCCTTTTTTTTGGTTAGAGGAGGAGGGTGGGTGGGAGACACTACACGTGTAGTGTCTCGGGTACAGCCACCACACAAATATATACCCTTTTCCTTCCCCAGCAGTCCCCTGGTCCTCCGAAAACAAAAGGGAATTCACTTTTAAACTTACGCTGAAATTGACTTCTCAGCTGTAAGCCCGTTCACGCACCTCCGTTGCTATCAACGCTGCAGTCACCGAAACTAAAAGAAAGAGATTCTAAACCACACAAATATATACCCTTTTCCTTACCCAGCAGTCCCCTGGTCCTCCGAAAACAAAAGGGAATTCACTTTTAAACTTACGCTGAAATTGACTTCTCAGCTGTAAGCCCGTTCACGCACCTCCGTTGCTATCAACGCTGCAGTCACCGAAACTAAAAGAAAGAGATTCTAAACCACACAAATATATACCCTTTTCCTTACCCAGCAGTCCCCTGGTCCTCCGAAAACAAAAGGGAATTCACTTTTAAACTTACGCTGAAATTGACTTCTCAGCTGTAAGCCCGTTCACCGCACCTCCGTTGCTATCAACGCTGCAGTCACCGAAACTAAAAGAAAGAGATTATAAACCACACAAATATATACCCTTTTCCTTACCCAGCAGTCCCCTGGTCCTCCGAAAACAAAAGGGAATTCACTTTTAAACTTACGCTGAAATTGACTTCTCAGCTGTAAGCCCGTTCACGCACCTCCGTTGCTATCAACGCTGCAGTCACAGAAACTAAAAGAAAGAGATTCTAAACCACACAAATATATACCCTTTTCCTTACCCAGCAGTCCCCTGGTCCTCCGAAAACAAAAGGGAATTCACTTTTAAACTTACGCTGAAATTGACTTCTCAGCTGTAAGCCCGTTCACGCACCTCCGTTGCTATCAACGCTGCAGTCACCGAAACTAAAAGAAAGAGATTCTAACCCACACAAATATATACCCTTTTCATTACCCAGCAGTCCCCTGGTCCTCCAAAAACAAAAGGGAATTCACTTTTAAACTTACGCTGAAATTGACTTCTCAGCTGTAAGCCCGTTCACGCACCTCCGTTGCTATCAACGCTGCAGTCACCGAAACTAAAAGAAAGAGATTCTAAACCACACAAATATATACCCTTTTCCTTACCCAGCAGTCCCCTGGTCCTCCGAAAACAAAAGGGAATTCACTTTTAAACTTACGCTGAAATTGACTTCTCAGCTGTAAGGGGGAAAGAGAAAGGGAGAAATGGTGTCATCGAGACACAGACAGAGTTATGGACAGAGGCATAGAAAGAGAGGGAGAGAGGGAGAGGCAGATAGAAGGAGAGAGAGGGAGTGACGGGGAGGGAAAGACAGATGGAGGGACAGAGAGAGAGAAGGAGAGAGAGTGCAAGACAGAGAGAAGGAGAGAGGGAGTGAGAGAGAGGGAAAGAGAGATGGAGGGACAGTGAGAGAGAAGGAGAGGAAGAGGCAGAAATAAAGAGGGAGACAGAGATATAGAGAGGAAGATACAGAGACAGTGAGAGAGAGAGATACAGAGAGAGAGAAAGGCAACGATGGTGAGAGAGACACAAATAGAGTCATGGACAGCGGCACGGAGAGAAAGAGAGGGAGAGAGAGACAGACAGAAAGAGAGAGATAGAGACACAGAGAGGGAAATAGAGAGATAGGGAGCGGCAGTGAGAGAGAGAGAGACAGAGACAGTGATAGCGAAACACAATGAGAGAGAGATGGAGGAGCGAGAGAGAGATGGGGGGGTGAGACAGATAGAGTGGGGTGAGAGAGATAGAGTGGGGTGAGAGAGATAGAGGGGGAGAGAGATAGAGGGTGGAGGGAGATAGAGGGGACTGTCTCACACGGTGGGGGACTGTCTAAATATCAAAAATCAGTCGAAAGCCCTTTCAAAGATGAAATTTAGAAACACGTCTACATACAAAGGGTGGTAGAAGTTTGGAACTGTCTTCCACAAATGACCACTCCCTATCTCTGCAATTTCCTCCAGCTCCACAATCCACCAATATCTGCGATCCTCTAATTCTGGCCTCTTGAGCATCCTCAATTTGAATCGTCGCACCATTGGTGGCCGTGCCTTCAAGCTGCCAAAGCCCTTGCCATCGTTCTCTCTCTCTTTCTCTCCCGCGCCCCCTCCCTCTTTCTCTGCCTCTTTCCATGACTCTGTCTCGAACACCAACTCTCTCTCCTTGGACAGAAATGTTTTTATCCATT
Organism: Heterodontus francisci; assembly: GCF_036365525.1. Taxonomy (NCBI): domain Eukaryota; kingdom Metazoa; phylum Chordata; class Chondrichthyes; order Heterodontiformes; family Heterodontidae; genus Heterodontus; species Heterodontus francisci. The sequence continues at coordinate 23,183,027 of NC_090421.1, forward strand.
TCGTGGTTAATTTTGAACCTGTAAATCTTGCCCTTTCTGGGAACGTCACTGCAGTTTGAAAATATCAAACACTGATCAATACTCGCCCCCTAAACTCTCACACTAAACCCCCAATACAGGACTGTGCAGAGAATGGGGAGTGTTACTGAAGTTCTGTCAAAGTCCCTCACACACTGTATCCCATTTCCCCTGCTTCTAAAGTTTGTCAGTGTTTAATAATATTTTTTGGAATTATTTTAAATGTCACTTCAGTTTGAAACTATCAATCACTGATCCAATACTTGCCCCCAAAACACTCACACTAAACCCCTGATCTTTCCTTCCAAAATTAGTTCCTGCACACTGCCAGTTTTACTTTTTAATTCTATCTTTTTTCAACATTATTAGATGTAAAGTTTTTCCTATAATCTCGCCCTCCCTCTCTCCCTCTCTGTCTGTCTGTCCCTCTGTCTCTGTTTCTCCCTCTGTTTGTCTCTCTCCGTCTGCATCTGCCTGCCTCTCTTTCTGTCTCTCTCACTCTGCATTTGCCTGCCTCCCTTTCTGTCTCTCTCCCTCTGTCTCTGTTTCTCCTTTTTTTTCTATCATTCTAGCTCTGTCTCTCTCTCTCCCTCTTTCTCTGTCCCACTCTGTCTGTGTCTCTGTCCGTCTGTGTCTCACTCCATCCATCTCTCCGTCCCTCTGTACATGGACAGCAATGCTTTGAGCCATTTGTTTGGTTAAAGTTGGATCTTTAACTCTTGCTTTTGTTGGGAATGGCAATGTAGGTTGAAAATATCAAACACTCATCGAACACTCGTCCCTAAAACACTCACATTGAACCCCAAACACCGAACTGGGCAGACAATGGGATTTGTTACTGGGGTTCCGTCAAGGTCTCAATTTTTTATTTCTTCTGTCTCTCACTGTTTTCCACTTTGTCCCTTTCTCTCCATTTCCCCATTTTTTCGTTTCCCTCTCTGCTCTTTCCTTCATCGCCCCCAACTTTAGAAATAGAGAGGGTGCTCCTTCCACTTTAGAAATAAAGAGGGTGCTCCCTCCACTTTATACATAGAGAGGGAGCTCCCTCCACTTTATACCTGGAGGCGGAGCTCCTTCTACTTTATACATAGAAAGGGAGCTCCGTCTGTTTTATATAGCTGCCGTGGTGGGATTTGAACCCCTGTCCCCAGGCCATCAGGTTGGGCCTCTGGATTACATGAACAGTGATATTGTCACTACCCAACTGCCTCCAAAATGGATGCGTACAGTGTCTGTCAAGTAATATCACTCACAGTGATTTCTGGGCTGTAACCCTGAACATGGTCCCGAATCAGAGGCTCAAAGTTCACATTTTAACTGGGAAAAGGCAGGAACAGAGTCAAACGGGATTGCTTTTGTCCCTGGATTCAGTGCCCACTGCAGACAGATCAGTTACATTTACAATAGAAATGCCAGGAGCAAACAAGGTCAATACAATAATATGGAAAATGTACATGACGCCTCTCATAATTGGAGCATCCGTCCAGTATGAGTACAGTATTCAGGTTTCCTCCTGGGAAAGGTCTTACTCAGAAAATGTCATTGATATTGAAATAATTGTGTTTTATCCACCACATTATTTACATCAGAGTCAAAGCTGCTGATGTAATGTGTTTGTTCAGTTGAGTGTAACTAATAGCAATGATCAGGGGTATAACCGTGTCAGTGGAGACTTATCCCATGTATAAATCAGGACACATTGGAATAGATCAGCTCAGAGTGCCTGGTGGAGCTGTGGATTCCAGGCTAATAGAAGTCTCAGCTTCTGACAGAAATGGGACATTCAGTATTCGTTCAGTTCATATTCATTTATTATCCTGTACTTGCAGCAATTGGAGTTCCTGGTAAGCCAGTATCTCAGCTGTTAATGGTGTAAATCGATGTGAACTGTGCTGCTGTAATCGATATTATTTCCCTCTGTGTGTGTTACACAGCCGCCTGTTCTTTACCAGCAATTTACTGATGGAGTCTCCTCATTGTCTACTCTTTCATTCTTGCAGGAACTGTATTATGTATTTAATGGCATTGTTTTAAGTAACTGTGGCATTATTACTGGATTATTCTGTGTATTGAATGTATTGGAATGAGATGTTTCGGTTAGGATCAATAATCGGACCATGAGGAGTTATTAGCATTTTCATGAGGTGGATCTAACCAGACCTGGAATATTTTTAGGATTTTTTTTTTTTAGTGATTGATAATAAGACATCTCACGGTCTCAGTGTTACAAGGGGACAGAACAATGTCCTCCCTCCCCAATAACATGGCCAAGTTTAACTGGGATTTAAATGTATTTATTGGTTATAACTGTTATCAAATATTATTTCACTCTGTGTGTGTGACGCTGCTTCAGAAGTCTGGCTACTGAACTGAGTTTGCTGCTGACACTTTCACTTCGCTGTCTCTGCTTCACTGTGGACCTTCACTGTCACTGGACTACATTGTAAAATAGAAAATATTGATGTGGTGTTTTCCTGGTTTTCACTCTATCAGTTGGAATCAAGAGTCTTTCCATTTATCTGTAGATTATCAGCTGCAGTACTGATGTTGCTGTGTTATTAATTCAACAATCCCACATTCTAACAGATTACTGTATAATTCCAGGAGAATAAATTTCAATGATCCTGTTTATTCCATGTATTGCAGATGAAGTGAAGAGTGTCGGTGAACAGGTGGAGACTTGGGTGTTCTGTAGATACATTAAATTTTTCACAGAGCTTTCACCATTGAACAAACTGATTCTGAGAATAGAATCATTGAACCTGGGGCTGGTGAACGGAAAACAGATGCAGAATGTTAGGAATAAATCACAAGTGAAAAGCAGCATGAAGTAACAATTTACAGGCTGTGAGCACTCCAGAGAGATAGGGAAGGAGAAAAGGAGCAGGGAGAACGAAACCGATGGACAAAGAAAAACAGAAGTAAAGAGAAAGAGAACGACATTGGCTGAGAGAGTGGACAATGGCTGTTCAGACAGCAGGGAGGTATACAGTGGAGGTTTATATTAGGACCACCGCTCTTTTTGATATATACTAATGACTTGGACTTGTGTTTACAGGGCATAACTTCAATGTTTGCCAATGTTTGTGACATCTGCAATGCAATAAACCGGGAAGGGACTAGTAGCAGACCTCAGGAGGATAGAGGCAGTCTGGTGAAATGGAACACACAAGAACAAATGAATTAGGAGCAGGAGTAGGCCATTCGGCCCCTCGAGTCTGCTCTGCCATTCAATGGATGATCTGATTGTGAACTCAACTGCAATTTCCTGTCTGTGTCCCATAACCCTTGACTCCCTTATTGATCAAAAATCTATCGGACTCAGCCTTGAATATATTCAATGATCCAGCCTCCAATGCTCTCTGGGGAAGAGAATTCTACAGACCGACCCCCTCTGAGAGAAACACATTTCTCCTCAGCTCAGTTTTAAATGGGACGTCCCTAATTTTTAAACTGTGCCCCCTAGTTCTAGTCTCCCCAACAAGGGGAAACATCCTCTCAGCATCCACCCTGTCCAGTCCCCTCAGGAGCTGAGATGTTTCACTCAGATCACCTCTCATTCTTCTAAACTCCAGTGGGTATAGACCCAACCTGTTCAACCTTTCCTCATAAGATAACCCCTTCATCCCAGGAATCAGCCCAATGAACCTTCTCCGAACTACTTCGAATGCAATTATATAATTTCTTCAGTAAGGAGACCAAAAGTGTCCACATTCCTGCAGACGTCGTCTAACCTATGCCCTGTACAGCTGTAACAACACTTCCCTACTTTTATATTCTATTCACCTTGCAATAAACAACAACATTCCATTTGTCTTCCTAATCACTCACTGTGGGCTACACGGTAACATTTTGTGATTCATGTACCAGGACACCCAGATCCCTCTGTACCGTACAGTTCTGCAGTCTCTCTCCATTTCAATAATATACTGATTTTTATTCTTCCTACTAAAGTGGACAAGCTCACATTTTCCCACATTGTACTCCATCTCCCAATTTTTTCCTCACTCACGTAACCTATGGAAATCTCTTTGCAGACAGTATATGGCCTCTTGACAGCTTACTATCCAACCTATCATTGGACAGACACAGGGCAGGTTAACTTCAATGCTGAGAAATTTGAAGTGATGCATTTTGGAAGGAAGACTGAGTGATATAAACTAAATGGTACAATGTTAGGATGGGTGACAGGACGGAGAGATCTGGGATTTCATCAATGTTTAGTGTTCTACCCAAAAGCTCAATTTGGCGCTTGGAGTCTGTGAGTTGAATTTAGCCTCATCCTGAAAAATGTTAGCAAACGTGTTGGGAAATGTGTCAAAAGCTGTTTCCATTCAGACATTCCTGCATTGTGGAAGTGTGAGCTATCTTTGCAGAGACAGGAAATAGAGTTGTTTGAATGGACCTGCAGGTTTTGGTTCATGCAATCAGGTGAGAAATTGAATTGTGTCCCTTCCCAATACACAGAATTGAAGGTCTTTACACAACAGCACATGAAGTAATTTACCAATGTCTGACAAACTTCAAAGACTTGAAACACATGTAAGAAGAGGCGAAGGGAACAATATGCAAAACCTGAGACAGTCAGACAACAGCAGTAGGAAAATGAATCTCTTTTTGTGCGTTTTAGTTTGATGTCCTGAGCTGATGATTGAAAAAGCAGGAGTTCAAATCCCACATTGGGCTGTTGCGAATTTGAATTCTCTTTTTTCTAAAAATAAACATAAATCTGGAATTAAAAAGCCTCTAGGATGGAATGATTCACTGCTGTCTGCAGGTGCAAAGCCCGTGTGTGTGTCAGTTTAGCTGTATTTATTAGCGATTTAAGATGATGTGGTAGAATGCAACATACCCAAGTTTACCAATGACACAAAAAGAGGCAGCATTGTAAGCAGTGTAGCTGGAAACATAACATTGTAAAGAGATATCTGAAGTGAATGGACAAAACTGTGGCAGATAGATTTCAATGAAAGTAAAAAAGACCGGAACAGACTACTTTATAAATGGTGAAAAGAGGGGTCCATGTCCATTGGAGTGCAGTGTAGATTTACCAGAATGATAACTGGACTCCAAGGGTTAAATTACAAGGTGATATTACACAAACTGGGGATTTATTCCCTGGAATTTAGGAGGATCAAGGTGATTTGATCAAATATGTTGAGATATTAAGGGGAACTGATGGGGTCATTTGAGAGAAACTATCTCGGCAGCTTTGGAATATAGGGACAGGATTAGGCCATTCAGCCCATAGAGCCTGCTCTGCCATTCAATACTATCATGGCTGATCATCCACTTCAATGTGTTTTTCCCAGACTATCCTCATAGCTTTATGTCATTGGTATTTACAAATCTGTCAATCTCTGCTTTAAACATACACAATGACTGAGCTTCCACAGCCCTCTGGGGTAGAGATTCCTAAGATTCACAACCCTCTGAGTAATGACATTTCTCCTCAGTGGGCGGCACAGTGGCGCAGTGGTTAGCACCGCAGCCTCACAGCTCCAGGGACCCGGGTTCGATTCTGGGTACTGCCTGTGTGGAGTTTGCAAGTTCTCCCTGTGTCTGCGTGGGTTTTCTCCGGGTGCTCCGGTTTCCTCCCACAAGCCAAAAGACTTGCAGGTTGATAGGTAAATTGGCCATTATAAATTGTCACTAGTATAGGTAGGTGGTAGGGAAATATAGAGACAGGTGGGGATGTTTGGTAGGAATATGGGATTAGTGTAGGATTAGTATAAATGGGTGGTTGATGTTCGGCACAGACTCGGTGGGCCGAAGGGCCTGTTTCAGTGCTGTATCTCTAATCTGAAAAAAAATCCTCATCTCTGTCCCAAGTGGCTTCCGCCTTATTTTGAAATTGTGTCCCCTGGTTCTAAACTCCTCAAAAAGGAGAAACATCTTACCTGCATCTACCCTGTCTATCCATAACGTTACTCCAGGGACCCCACATAGCCTGTCTTCCCGTCCCACTGCTTCTAAAGTGTCTCGGGGTCTCCTGGCACTTTCTATCTCTCTGCTTCTTTCTCTATCCCTCACTATCTCTCTGTTCTCTCTCCGTTTCTATCTCTCCCTATCTCTCTGATACTCTACCTCTGTTCCTCTCTCTCTGTCTCTCACTCTCTCCCACCATGTTGGTTATCATTGGGGGTTGATTTATATCACAGACAAAATAAACACTTCACCTGTCTGCCCCGGAATAAATAGCAACATTTGTGGCTATTTTATGTCTGTATTCAGACAATATAGACAGCAGTGTATATTATATGATGGGATGCTGCAAATCGAGTTACACTAGTACTGTCGGAAAAACAACTTAAAAAGAATTATTCACAAGTCTAGTCCAACTTAACGACAGATATGACCCGATAAGGTAATAAATGCCAAAAGTCTTGAGTTTTTTGCAATACGTTAAGCTTTACTCTGTCTGGCTTTCAGAAATTAAACATTACACATGCACTGCAAGATTAAAGATTATACATAGGTTAGGTTACATAGAATTTTGGAAGGACCAACAAGGCTAGGGAATATCCAATGAATGGTAGGACCACAGGAAGTTCCGAGCGTCAGAGGGATCTTGGTGTACTTGTCCATAGATCACTGAAGGCTACAGCGCAGGTAGACAAGGTGGTTAGGAAGGTATATGGGATACTTGCCTTTGTTAGTTGAGGCATAGAATATAAGAGCGGGGAGGTCATGATGGACATATGTAAAACACTGGTTAGGCCACAGCTGGAGTACTGTGCACAGTTCTGGGCACCACACTAGAGGAAGGATGTGATTTCACTGGAGAGGATGCCGAGGAGATTGATCAGGATGTTGCCTGGGCTGGAGAATTTCAGCTATGAAATGATACTGAAAAGGCTGGAGTTGTTTTCCTAAGAGCAGTGAAGGCTGAGGGGGGACCTGATTGAGGTGTACAAAATTATGAGGGGCATTGATAGGTGAGATAGGAAGAAACTTTTTCCGTTAGCGGAGGGGTCAATAACCAGGGGGCATAGATTGAAGGCAAGAGGCAGGAGGTTTAGAGGGGATTTGAGGAAAAGATTTTTCACCCAGAGGGTGTTTGGAATCTGGAACGCTCTGCCTGAAGGGGTGGTAGAGGCAGGAACCCTCACAACATTTAAGAAGTATTTAGATGAGCACTTGAAATAGCGTAGCATACAAGGCTACGGGCCAAGTGCTGGGAAATGGGACTAGAATAGGGAGGTGCTTGATGGTGGGCACAGACACGATGTGCCGAAGGGCCTGTTTCTGTGCTGTTTAACGCTGTGACTCTAACTGTCGTCAAAGAATTCAGCTGAAAATTGATCAGTTACATTGTTATTTCAGTCATTTCAGTCCATATTTACAGTACACAAGGTACCTTACTGTTGTAATAAAGTCATATAGCATCTATTCATCCCACTGGGTCAAAATGTCACTGGCTCAACATTCTCACCAAATACTAAAGCATTTCACAACGCAGAAATCTCAGATTCAACACACGTTTCCTTTTCTGAGTTTCGCTGGTCTGTTCTGATTCTCTGAGGGATTACTGATGCTTATCCTCCACATGAGCAGTCGTCCTAATCCCGTGTGCCTGTCCTGCTCCCAAACCCGGCAGCCACTTACATGAAGGCAAGTGATACAGGAGTGTCTCAGTGACTGAGGCAGGTGAGTCTTGAGGCTGAGCCGGGGACAGTGAGTGACCCGGGTTAATCCGACACTCAAGGGACAGTTTAAATGGAACTTTACTCTGTATCTAACCTGTGCTGTACCTTCTCTGAGAGTGTTTGATGGGGCAGTGCAGACGAGGAGAGTTATTCCTTCCCCAGTTTAAATATAGCGAAGTGAATATCCAAGAGGTTGTTTTAAGTGTGATGAGGGTCTCTGCCTCTACCAACCTTTAGAGTCACAGAGACATACAGCACTTATACAGGCCCTTCGGCCTGCCCAGTCTGTGCCGGCCATCAACCACCCATTTTATACTAATCCTTTCAGGCAGCGAGTTCCAGACACCCACCAACCACTGGGTGAAGAAAGTATTGATGTGTTTCGTTCAGTTAAGTTTGATGTCAATGTTACCCCAGGATGTTAACACTGGGGGATTCAGCGATGGGATAATGCTTTGAATGCCAATGAGAGGTGGTTGGATTCTCTCTTGTTGCAGATGGTCATTGCCTGGCACTTGTGCGACGTGAATGTTACTTGCCACTGGTCGGCCCAAGCCTGAATGTTGTCCTGGCCTTGGTGCATGTGGCTATGGATTGCTTCATTATCTGAGGCAAATTAATGTGGATGCTGGAAATCAGGAAAGCATCGAGCTGAATCACTAACTCTGATTTTCTCAACAGATGCTGCTTGACCTGCTCAGTAGTTCCAGTATTTTCTCGCGGGATCTCAGCTGAAGATGGTTGAGCCTCGGACACTACCCTGAGGAACTCCTGCAGTGATGTCCTGGGACTGAGATGATTGACCTGCAACAACCACAACCATCTTCCTTTGTGCTCGGTTTGACTCCAACCAGCGGATTCCCACTGACTTCAGTTTTACTCGGGCTCCTCGATGTCACACTCGGTCAAACGCTGCCTTGATGTTAAGGTCAGTCTCTCTTCCCAGTAGCAGACAGGAGTGAATCGTTCCCTTTGACCCGTTGTACACTGAACAAGCTGTGCTTCTTCACAGCCTGATACAGGACTGCACACGGCCGATTAATGCAGCCCATCAAACACTCCCAGAGCAGGTTCAGCACAGCTTAGGAATAGAGTATAGTTCCTTCAACGTTCTCTCTCTGTCTTCCTCTCTCTCTCTCTCCCTCCTGCTATGTCTGACACGAGGAGAGAGACAGAGGGAGAGGGGGTTAGATATGCAGACAGAGAGAGTGCTGTGGAGAAGGGCAGAGTTGGAGAGAGAGAGAGATTGCGGGGTCGATGAAAGGGAGAATGTAAGAGAAATTAATTTGATGTAATCCTTCACTGCTGTGTGCACAAACATTTAAGAGATAGGTATGGAGACAGAAACATCGGGAGAGATCTCTGTCTCTCTCTCTGTCTCTCCATCTGTCTTTCCCTCTCTGTCTCTCCCAATCTCTCCTTCTCTCTCTGTCTCTCTCTCTGTCCCTCCATCTGTCTTTCCCTCTCTGTCACTCCCACTCTCTCCTTCTCTCTTTGTCTTTCCCTCTCTGACACTCCCTCTCTCTTCTTCTCTCTCTGTCTCTCTCTCTCTGTCCCTCCATCTGTCTTTCCCTCCCTGACACTCCCTCTCTATCCTTCTATCTCTGACTCTCTCTCTACCCCTACATCTGTCTTTCCTTCTCTGTCTCTCCCTCTCTCTCCTTCCATCTCTGTGTCTCTCTCTGTTTCTCTCTCTATTCCTCCATCTGTCTTTCCCTCTCTGTCACTCCCTCTCTGTCCTTCTCTCTCTATTTCATTCTCTATCCCTCCATCTGTCCTTCCCTCCGTCATTCCATCTCTCTCCTTCTCTCTCTGTCTCTCACTCTGTCCCTCGATCTGTCTTTCCCTCCCTGTTATTCCCTCTCTCTCCTTCCACCTCTGCCTCTCTGTTTCTGTCTCTCCATCTGTCTTTCCTTCTCTGTCACTCCCTCTCTCTCCTTCTCTCTCATCTCTCACTCTGTCTTTCCATCTGTCTTTCCCTCCTTGTCACTCCATCTCTCTCCTTCCATCTCTGCTTCTTCTCTCTCTCTGTCTCTCCAACTGCCTTTGCCTCTGTTTCTCTCCCACTCTCTCCTTCTCTCTCTGTCTCTGCCTCTCTCTCTCTCCTTCTATCTCTGTCTCTCTCTCTATCCCTCTCTCCCTCCATCTGTCCTTCCCTCCCTGTCACCCCATCTCTCTCCTTCTATCTCTCTCTCTCTCTCTCTGTCCCTCCATCTGTCTTTCCCTCCCTGACACTCCCCCTCTGTCCTTGTATCTCTGATCCCTCTCTGTATCCCATTATTCTTCCATGTGTCCTTCCCTCCCTGTCACTCCATCTGTCTCCTTCTCTCTTTGTCTCTCACTCTGTCCCTCCATCTGTCCTTCCCTCCCTGTCACTCCATCTCTCTCTGTCTCATACTCTGTCCCTCCATCTGTCTTTCCCTCTCTGTCTCTCCCTCTCTCTCCCATCTCTGTGTCTCTCTCTGTCTCTCCATCTGTCTTTCCCTCCTTGTCTCAACCTCTTTCTCCTTCTCTCTCTGTCTCTGCCTCTCTCTCTGTCTCTCTCTCTGTCCCTCCATCTGTCTTTCCCGCTCTGTCACTCCCTCCCTCTCCTTCTATCTCTGTCTCTCTCTCTGCTATCACTGACACCAGGAGAGAGACGGAGGGACAGAGGTTTAGATATGAAGGCATAGAGAGGGCTGTAGAGAGGGACCATCTTGGAGAGAGAAAGAGATTGTTGAGTTGGATGAAGAGGATAATGTAAGATATGTTAACTTGATTTAATCCTTCACTGCTGTGTACACAAGCATATTTGAGATAGGTATGGAGAGAAAAAAAACATCGGGAGAGGGAGGAATGCAGATGAAGTTGGGGCCCAGGCAGACACTTTTGATGATCCAGAAGGAATAGCCTCCATTTTAAAAATTCAGCCAACTATTCCACTGTGGGAACCATCACACCCTCATGATATTGGTTGTGGAAATTTCATGCTGGCTTGTTGGTTAATTTTTAAACCTGTGATTGATAGGTTCTTGTTAACCAAAGGTCTGAAGAGATAAGGGGCAAAGGCAGGATATATGGTGTAAGATTGATCACAGATCAGCCATGATCTCATTGAATGCTGGAACAGAGTTGTGAGGTTAAGTTGCATCCTCCTCTTCCAATATCCCCTGTTAAATATCCTTCTTTCTCTGTCAGTCACCCCGTCAGTCTATGTCTCTCTGTTTCTCTCTTTCTGTCTCTCTCTCTGTCTCGATCGGACAGTGTAGAGTGAGATTCACTCTGTATCCACCCCATGATGTTCCTGCCCTGGGAGTGGGTGATGGGACAGTGCGGAGGGAAATTTACTCTGTGTCAAACCCAAAATTGTGCTTAGCTTGGGAATGTTTAATGGGACAGTGTAGCTGGAGATTTACTCTGTATCCCTGGAATTTTGAAGTTGATGGGGTGAGTAGATGAACGTTTTCAAGATAATAAGGGAAACTGATAGGGTAGACAGAGAGTAACTATTCCCACTGGCTGCGCAGTCAGGAACTTGCGGGCATAGTCTAAAAATCTAAACTTAGTCTCGAAACCTTTCAGGAGTGAAATGAAGAAACACTTCACACACCAGGTGTGGTTTCAATTTGGAACTCTCTTCCACAAACAGCAATTGATGCTGAGACACTTGTAAATTTTTAAATCTGAGAATGATAGATTTTTTTAACCAGCGGTATAAAGAGATAAAGCGCAAAGGTGGAATAGATGGTGTTAGCTAGATCACAGTTTAGCCCTGATCTCATTGAATGCTGGAACAGGGTCGAGGGGTTAAATTGCCTCCTCATCTTCCTTTGTCTGATGTTAAATATCCTTCTTTCACTCTCAGCAACCTGTCTGTCTGTGTCTCCCTCTATTTCTTTCATTCTCTCTCTCTCTCTCTGTGCCTGTTTCGGACAGGGTAGAGTGAGATTCATTCAATATCCACCCCATGATGTTCCTGTCCTGGGACTGTTGGATGGGACAGTGTAGAAGGAGCATTACTCTGTATCTAATCCATGCTGTACCTGTCTGGGGAATGTTGATGGGAGAGTGGAAACAGAGAGGTCTGGGACCAGGGTCCTCATGGGGAGGACTTAATGGTGTCTCCTAATTGACCAGTTAGCAATATTGGTGCTCCAGGGATGAAAGGGACATTGGCTGAGTGGATACGACATTTGGCTGAGAGAGTGGACAATGGTTGTTTCAGACTGGAGGGAGGTATACAGTGGAGGTTTATATTAGCACCACTGCTCTTTTTGATATATACTAATGACTTGGACTTGTGTTTACAGGGCATAACTTCAATGTTGCCAATGTTTGTGTCATCTCCAATGTCATAAAAGGGAAGGGACTAGTAGCAGACGTCAGGAGGATAGAGGCAGTCTGGTGAAATGGAACACACAAGAACAAACGAATTAGGAGCAGGAGTAGGCCATTCGGCCCCTCGAGTCTGCTCTGCCATTCAATGGCTGATCTGATTGTGAACTCAACTCCACTTTCACGTCTGTGTCCCATAACCCTTGACTCCCTAACTGATAAAAAATCTATCCAACTCAGCCTTGAATATATTCTATGATCCATCCTCCACTGGTCTCTGGGGAAGAGAATTCCACATACTGACCCCCCTCTGAGAGAAAAACATTTCTCCTCAGCTCAGTTTTAAATGGGACGTCCCTAATTTTTAAACTGTGTCCCCTAGTTCTAGTCTCCCCAACAAGGGGAAACATCCTCTCAGCATCCACCCTGTCCAGTCCCCTCGGGACCTGAGATGTTTCACTCAGATCACCTCTCATACTTCTAAACTCCAGTGGGTATAGACCCAACCTGTTCAACCTTTCCTCATAAGATAACCCCTTCATCACAGGAATCAGCCCAGTGAACCTTCTTTGAACTACTTCGAATGCAATTATATAATTTCTTCAGTAAGGAGACCAAAAGTGTCCACATTCCTGCAGACGTCGTCTAACTTATGCCCTGTACAGCTGGAACAACACTTCCCTACTTTAATATTCTATTCACCTTGCAATAAACAACAACATTCCATTTGCCTTCCTAATCACTCGCTGTAGCTACACCGTAACATTTTGCGATTCATGTACCAGGACACCCAGATCCCTCTGTACCGTACAGTTCTGCAGTCTCTCGCCATTTCAACAACATACTGATTTTTATTCTTCCTGCTAAAGTGGACAAGCTAACATTTTCAGACATTGTACTCCATCAGCCAGTTTTTTGCTCACTCACTTATCACAAGGAAATCTCTTTGTAGACACTTTCTTGCCTCTTGACAGCTTACTATCCAACCTATCATTGGACAGACACAGGGCAGGTTAACTTCAACGCTGAGAAATGTGAAGTGATGCATTTTGGAAGGAAGACTGACTGACATAAACTAAATGATACAATGTATAGGATGGGTGACAGGACAGAGAGATCTGGGATTTCATCAATGTTCCCTGTTCTCCCCAAACGCTCAATTTGGCGCTTGGAATCTGTGAGTTGAATTTAGCATCATCCTGAAAGGTGTTAGTAAACGGGTTGGGAAATGTGTCAAAAGCTGTTTCCATTCAGACATTCCTGCATTGTGGAAGTGCGAGCTGTCTTTGCAGTGACGGGAAATAGAGTTGTTTGAATGGACCTGCAGGTTTTGGTTGATGCAATAAGGTGAGAATTTGAATTGTGTCCCTTCCAGATACACAGAATTGAAGGTATTTACAGAAAACCACATGAAGTAGTTTACCAATGTCTGACAAACTTCAAAGACTTCAAACACATGGAAGAAGAGGAGAAGGGAACAATATGCAAAACCGCAGTCAGTCACACAACAGCAGTAGGAAAATGAATCTCTTTTTATGGGTAATAATTTGAATGCCTGAGCTGATGGTTGAAAAAGTAGGAGTTCGAATCCCACACTGGGCTGTTGTGAATTTGAGTTTCGTTTTTGCTAAAAATAAACATAAATCTTGAATTAAAGAACCTCAAGGATGGAATGATTCACTGCTGTCGACTAGTGCAAAGCCCGTGTGTGTCTCAGTTTTGCTGTCTTTATTAACGATTTCAGATGAGGTGGTAGAATGCAACATAACCAAGTTTACCAATGACACAAAAATAGGCAGCATTGTAAGCAGTGTAGCTGGAAGCAGAACAATGCAAAGAGATATCTGAAGTGAATGGTTAAAACTGTGGTAGATAGATTTCCATGTCAGTAAAAAAGACTAGAACAGAGTACTTTATAAATGGTGAAAAGATAGAAACACTGGAGGTCCAAAGAGACTTGAGGGGTCCATGTCCATTTGAGTGCAGTGTAGATTTACCAGAATGATAACTGGACTCCAAGGGTTAAATTACAAGGAGATATTACTCAAACTGAGGATTTATTCCCTGGAATTTAGGAGTATCAAGGAGATTTGATCAAAGTTGTTGAGATATTAAGGGGAACTGATGGGGTAGATTGAGCAAATATTTCGGCAGCTTTGGAATATAGGAACAGGAGCAGGCCATTCAGCCCATCGAGCCTGCTTCGCCATTCAAGACGATCATGGCTGATCATCCACGTCAATGTGTTTTTCCCAGACTATCCTCATACCCTTTGTCATTGGTATTTAGAAATCTGTAAATCTCTGCTTTAAACATACTCAATGACTGGGCTTTCACAGCCCTCTGGGATAGAGAATGCCTAAGATTCACAACCCTCTGAGTAATGACATTTCTCCTCATCTCTGTCCCAAGTAACTTCCCCCTTATTTTGAAATAGTGTCCCCTGGTTCTGGACTCCGCAACCAGGAGAAACATCATACCTACATCTACCCTGTCTATCTATAACGTTACCCCAGGGTCTCCACGCAGCCTGTCTTCACGACCCCCTGCTTCTGAAGTGTCTCAGGGTCTCCTGGCACTTTCTATCTCTCTGCTTCTGTCTCTATCCCTCACTATCTCTCTGTTCTCTCTCCATTTCTATCTCTCCCTATATCTCTGTTACTCTACCTCTGTTCCTCTCTCTCTGTCTATCACTCTCTCCAACCATGTTGGTTATGTTGGATCTGTATAAAACACTGGTTAGGCCACAGCTGGAGTACTGTGTACAGTTCTGGGCACCACACTATAGGAAGGATGTGATTGCACTGGAGAGGATGCAGAGGAGATTCACCAGGATGTTGCCTGGGCTGGAGCATTTCAGCTATGAAGGGAGACTCCTCCCCAATGTATGGGTAGTGCTTCAAATGTGACAGAGACATCGAGACACTGAGACACACTGCACGAGAAAAGAATTAATCATTCCCTTGTGCCCAATAACTTTCCCTCCACTGTGATTAGGCTGGGTGGCCTGTAATTACTCAGTCTATTACTTTCCCCCTTGTTGATCAACAGTCCAGCATCCGCAGTCCTGCTGTCCTCTGGCAGCACGACTGTAACCAGAGAGGATTGTAAAATGATGGTCAGAGCCACTGATATTTTTCCTCCCTTGCACCTCTTAACAGTCTGAGCCTGATGAATTATCAACTTTCAAAGATGCTAAACCCCTGAATATTTCCTCTCTCACTGTTTATCCCATTCAATATTTCAAACACCTCCTCATTGACTACAATGTCTGTGTCGTCCCCTCTTTTGTGAAGACAGTTGTCTGTATTCAATATGAACCATGTCCGGATCTTCCGCCTCCACGATTAAGAAAAAAGAGGAGAGACTATATAAAGTAAAGGGTAGAATTCTAAAGGAGGTGGCGGAACAGACACATCTGGGGGGGGGGGGGGGGGAGGTATTTGAGCACCAATCACTGAAGTTGGCAGGGCAGGTTCAGAAAGTGGTTAAACGGCATAAGGGGTCCTGAGATTATAAATAGAGACATTGAATACAAAAGCAAGGAAAATATGATCTTTGTAAAACGCTGGTTTGCCTTCAACTGGAGCATTGTTCAATTCAGGACACCGTACTTCTGGAAGAATGTGGGGGCATTAGAGAGGGTGCAGAAAAGATTCACAAGAATGGTTCCAGAAATGAAATGCTTCAGTTACCTGGATAGATTGGAGAAGCTGGGGATGTTCTCTGTGTCTCTCTCTGTCTTCCTCTCTCTGTCTCTCCCTCCTGCTATCTCTGACACGAAGAGAGAGACAGAGTGAGAGAGGGTTAGATATGCAGGCAGTGACAGGGCTGTCGAGAGGGACAAGGTTGGAGACACAGACATTGTGGGGGTGGATTGAAAGGGAGAATGTAAGATATATTCATTTGATGTAATCCTTCACTGCTGTGTCACAAACCGAGAAAGATAGGTATGTAGAGTGAAATACTGGTAGAGTGGGAGAAATGTGGATGAGGTTGGGGCCCAGGCGGCCAGTTTTGATGATCAGGAAGGAAAACGCTCCACTGTAAACATCCAGCAAGGTATTCCACCATGGAAGCCATCACACCCTCATGATATTGGTGTGGAAATCTGGAAATCTATGTCCCTGGTAGTTGACCCCTCTGTTAAGGGAAATGGGTCCTTCCTATCCACTCTAGCTAGGCCCGTCATTATTTTATACACCTCAATCAAATCTTCCCTTCAACCTTCTCTGTTCCAAAGAAAACAATTCCAGCGTATCCAATCTTTACTCATAGTTAAAATTCTGCATTCCTGACACCATCCTCTGTAAATTTCCTCTGTACCCTGTCTAGTGTTATCACATCCTTCCTGTAATGTGGTTACCAGAACTGGACACAGTACTTTAGCTGTGGTCTAACTCGTGTTTTATACAGTTCTAGCATAACCTCTCAGCTCTTATATTCTATACATTGGCCAATAAAGGCAAGTATTCCGTAAGCCTTCGTAACCAACTTATCCACCTCTCCTGTTACCCTCAGGAATCAGTGGACAGTCACTCCAAGACCCCTCTGTTCACAGACAGCGCGATTGTTCTGTGAGATTGAAAGAGCAAATGTAAAACATAATAATTTGATGTAATCCTTCACTGCAGTACTCACAGACATACGAGCGAGAGGCACGGAATTTGAAACATCGGGGGAGAGAGGGAAAAATAGATGGAGATGGTAAGAAATTGGAAAGGAGTGATAGGCACATAGAGAGAGGTAATCTCTGGTAAACTCTCTTGCTGGTAATCTCCTCCATCTCTATCTCTCTCTTCCCCTATCTTCGACTCTCTGAAACCCTATTTCTTCTCTCTGTTACTCACTTTCCAAGTCTATCTCTCCCGTTTCTCTCTCCATCTCCCTCTGAACACTACCTCAATCTCTCCCTCTTGCACTCAGGATGGGAAGAGGGAGAAAGAGAGGCAGAGAAAGGGTGTTGCAGGCAGTGAGAGATGAGGAGAAAGAGACAGAGGAGCAGTGAGTCTGGCATTGGTAGATGGATCTTTACTCTGTATCTAACCCCGTGCGTACCTGTCCTGTGAGTATTCGATGGGGACAGTCTCGGACCGGGAGGACTGTCTAAAAATCAAAAAATAGACAAAAGCGCATTCATAGATGAAATTTAGAAACACCTCTACATAGAAAGGGTGGTAGAAGTTTGGAACTGTCTTCCACAAATGACCCCTCCCTATCTCTGCAATCTCCTCCAGCTCCACAATCCCCCAATCTCTGCGATCCTCTAATTCTGGCCTCTTGAACATCCCCAATTGAATTGTTCCCACATTGGTGTCCGTGCCTTCAAGCTGCCAAGACCCTAATTCTGGAATTCCTTTCCTAACTCTCTCCGTCTCACTAACTCTCTTTCCTCTTTGAAGACGCTCCCTCAAAACAGCCTCTTTGACCAAGTTTTTGTTAGTCTCGTGTAATACTTTTTATTTGCCTTATTTATTTGTTGGATGTGCGCATTACTGTCCAGGCCAGCATTTATTACCCATTCCTAATTGCCCTTGAGAGGGTGGTGTTGAGCCTCCTTCTTGAACCGCTGCAGTCCATGTGGGGTAGGTGCACCCACAGTGCAGTTAGGAAGGGAGTTCCAGGATTTTGACCCAGTAACAGTGACGGAATGGCGCTAGAGTTTCAAGTTAGGATGGTGTGTGGCTTTAGTTGTTGTGCGCGGACAGTATTTTCAGTGCGCAGTGCATTTATATTTTTAATTATTTTTTTCATGTGGTTAGATGTAAAGTTACTCCTACAGTCTGCCTGCCTCACCGTATCTCCTCACTCTTTCTGCCCGTCTCTCCCTCCTTCTCAAAAGCCACTTCTTTACTCAGTATCTAAACTCACACTGTACCTGCCCTGGGAGGTCTCATTCTGGTGCTTAAGCAATGAGTTATACACGTCCAGCATAACCTCCCTGCTCTTATATACTTTAACAGGCTTGTTGGGAATGGCACTCCAGTTTGAAAATATGAAACACTGATCCAACATTCACCCCTAAAACACTCACATTAACCTCCAAAAACAGGACTGGGCAGATAATGAGGATTGTTATTGATTGTCACAACTTGTCTCATCCTCTCTCTGTCTCTCCCTCTCATGTCTGTTACTTCCCATCTTTCTCCCTCTCCCCCTCACCCTGCCCTCTCCCTCTTTCTCTGCCTCTTTCCATGACTCTACCTGTAACACCATCTCTCTCTCCTTGGACAGAACTGTTTTTATCCGTTTCTTGGTTAATTTTGAACCTATAAAACTTGCCCTTGCTGGGAACGTCACTGCAGTTTGAAAATATCAAACACTGATCAACACTCGTCCCCTAAACTCTCACACTAAACCCCCAATACCTGACCCCGCAGAGAATGGGGATTGTTACTGAGGTTCTGTCAAGATCCCCTCACACACTGTATCCCATTTCCCCTGGTTCTAAAGTTTGTCAGTGTTTAATAATATTTTTTTCAATAATATTATATCGCTCTTCAGTTTGAAAATATCAATCACTGATCCAACACTTGCCCCAAAAGTCTCGCACTAAACCCCTGATCTTTCCTTTCAAAATTAGTTCTTGCACACATCCTGTTTTACTTCTTAATTCCATCTTTTTTCAACATTAATCGATGTAAGGTTTTTCCTATAATCTCGCCCTCCCTCTCTGTCTCTGTCTGTCGCTCCCTCTGTCTCTGTTTCTCCCTCTGTTTGTCTCCCTCCCTCCCTCTCTCTCTCTCTGTCCTTTTCTCCCTCTGCAGCTGTCTCTCTCCATCTGTATCTGTCTCTCTCGCTTTATCGCTGTCTCTCTTCCTCTGCATCTGCCTGCCTCCCTTTCTGTCTGTCTCACTCTGCATTTGCCTCCCTCCCTTTCTGTCTCTCTCCCTCTGTCTCTGTCCCACTCTGTCTGTGTCTCTCTCCGTCTGTTTCTCACTCCCTCAATCTCTCCGTCCCTCTGTACATGGACAGCAATGCTTTGAGCCATTTGTTTGGTTAATGTTGAATCTTTAAATCTTGCTTTTGTTGGGAATGTCAATGCAGATTGAAAATATCAAACACTCATTTAACACTCATCCCTAAAACACTCACATTAAACCCCAAATACCGGACTGGTCAGACAATGGGGATTGTTACTGGGGTTCTGTCGAGGTCTCATTTCGCTATCTCTTCTGTCTCTCACTGTCTTCCACTTTGTCCCTCTCTCTCCATTTCCCCATTAGTTTCCGTTTCCCTCTCTCCTCGTTCCTTCATCGCCTCCAATTTATAAATAAAGAGGGAGGTCCCTCCACTTCACACATAGAGAGGGAGCTCCCTCTGTTTTATATAGCTACCATGGTGGGATTTTAACCCCTGACCCCAGGCCATGCGGTTGGGCCTCTGGATTACGTGACCAGTGATATCATCACGACCCAACCGCCTCCCAAATGGATGCGTACAGTGTCTGTCCCGGGATATTACTCACAGTAGTTTCTGGGCTGTAACCCTGAACATGGTCTCGAATCAGAGACTCAAAGTTCACATTTTAACTGGGAAAAGGCAGGAACAGATTGAAACGGGATTGTTTTTGTCCCTGGATTCAGTGTCCACTGCACACAGATCAGTTACATTGACAATGGAAATGCCAGGAGTGAACAAGGTCAATACAATAATATGCAAAATGTAAATGACGCCTCTCGTAATTGCCATCCATCCAGTCGGAGTACAGATTTCAGGTTTATTCCAGAGAGAGGTCTTACTCAGAAAATGTCATTGTCATTGAAATGATTGTGCCTTATGCACCACATTATTTACATCAGAGTCAAAGCTGCTGATGTAATGTGTTTGTTCAGGAGAGTGTAACTAATAGCAATGATCAGCGGTATAACCATGTCATTGGAGACTTCGCCCCTGTATAAATCAGGACCCATTGGAATGGATCAGCTCAGAGTGCCTGCTGGAGCTGTAGATTCCAGACTAACAGAAGACCCTTCTTCTCACAGAAATGGGATATCCAGTAATGCATCAGATAGAAGCTATTTACTATTCAGTACTTGCAGCAATTGGAGCTCCTGGCAAGCTTTATCTCAGCTGTTAATGGAGTAAATCGACGTTAACTGTGCTGCTGTACCCGGTATTATTTCCCTCTCTGTGTGTTACACAGCCGCCTTTTCCAGCAATTTACTGATGGAATCTCCTCATTGTCTGCTCTTTCATTCTTGCACGAACTGTATTATGTATTGAATGGTATTGTTTTAAGTAACCGTCGCATTGTTACTGGATTATACTGTTTATTGAATGTGTTGGAATGAGATGTTTCTGTGAGGATCAATAATCAGACTATTGGGAGTTTTTAACAGTTTCATGATGTTGATTTAACCGGTCCTGGTATATTTTTATGATTTTTTTTTCAGTGATTGATAACGAGACATCTCACAATCTCAGTGTTGCAAGGGGACAGAATAATGTCCTCCCTCCCCAATAACATGGCTCAGTTTAACTGGGATTTCAATGTGTTTATTGATTATCACTGTTATCAAATATTATTTCACTCTGTGTGTGTCTGACGCTGCTTCAGAAGTCTGGCGACTGAACTGAGTTTGCTGCTGACACCTTCACTTCTCCTTCTCTGTTTTACTGTGGACCCTTCAATGTCACTGGACTACATTGTAAAATAGAAAGTATCAATGTGATGATTTATTGCTTTTCACTCTATCAGTTGGAATCAAGAGTCTTTCCATTTATCTGTAGATTATCAGCTGCAGCGCTGATATTGGTGTTTTATTAATTAACCAATCCCACATTCTAACAGATTACTTTATAATTCCAGGAGAAGGAATTTCAATGATTGTGAGGTTCGTCTGGAAGTAGCTTTCGATCCTGTTTATTCCATGTGTTGTAGATGAAGTGAAGAGTCTAGGTGAACAGGTGGAGACTTGAGTGTTCTGTCGATACATTAAATTATTCACAGAGGTTTCACCATTGAACAAACTGACTCTGAGAATAGAATCATTGAACCTGGGGCTGGTGAACAGAACACAGACGGAGAATGTGGTGTGAGTACTCCAGAGAGATAGGGAAGGAGAAAAGGAGCAGGGAGAAACGAAACCGATAGAAAAAGAAAAGCAGAAGTAAAGAGAAAGAGAAAGAAGCAGAAGTGTGAATAATTCACTGTCATAAAGTGCTGGAATGTCCAGAACAATTAGTGAAAGAAATTGTGAGTTGAAGTTGCCTGTTGTCAGATTGTGTTCATTTTCCTTTTGGACTTGATCCTCTGTGTTGATTTCTGTCAGGTCCTCATTTTGTTTTGTCGAAAGTTCCTGTTCCTGACTAAGTGACTGAATAAACTGAACAGAATCAGTTCGACACAGATGGTAATTCATTATTTAAATACTTCACCTTAAAATCTCTGTGACTGTTGAATTCAGGAAAGAGCGAGGCTGATATCAGAAATATATTTAAATTTATGTTTAATAGCCTGTACAAACTAAATATATTGACTATATTGTATAAAAAATGAGCTGTTCTCCAATAACCACAGGGATTATTGTTTGAATGTAGTAATTGAGTTGTATTACTTGGATCTATAGATTAGATTTCCTCTAACACTCTGCTGCAGTCTCTCCCTGTGAATCTCAGCCTCTCCTCTCACTGTATTGAATCCTCAGTCTCCTCATCCATTGTTACAGTTTATCCACTTTCCCAAACCATCTGCTCCAGTCTCCCCTCCTGCTCCAACCTGTTCTTTCTCTGGAATTTAGAAGGTTATGGGTTTATTTGAGGAATGTTTTCAAGATAATAAGGGAAACTGATAGAGTGGACAGAGAGTAACTATTCCCACTGGCTGCGGAGTCTAGAACATGGAGGCACAGTCTAAAAATCTAAACGCAGTCTAAAAACCTTTCAGGAGTGAAATGAAGAAACACTTCAACACACCAGGTGTGGTATCAGTTTGGAACTCTCTACCACAAACAGCAATTGATGCTGAGACACTTGTTAATTTTTAAATCTGAGTTTGAAAGAATTTTGTTAACCAAAGGTATTAAGGGGCAAAGATAGGTACATGGAGTTAGATCACACATCAGTCATGAGCTCACTGAATGAGAGAAGAGGGTTGATGGGGCCAAATGGCCTCCTCCACTTCCTCTGTCCAATGACGAATATCTTGCTATCACTTTCTGTGTCTTGGTCTGTGTCTCTCTCTTTGTCTCTCTTTCTGTCTGTCTCTCTGTCTCTCTCTCATCGCTCAAACATCTGTAGAAATCCACTAACATTAGTCAGCGATTTTAGGCTGGTTCTCGGTGTCCATTTTATGTTACCACAACACTGGGGCATTTATTCCAGAGACCGACTCCTCACCAATGTGAGGGTAGTGCTCAAATTGTGACAGAGACACAGACATGGAGACACTGAGACACACAGTACTAGAAAGGAATCAATCATTCCCTTGTGCCCAATGATTTGCCCTCCACTGTGATTAGGCTGGGTGGCCTGTAATTACTCAGTCTATTACTTTCACCCTTGTTAATCAACAGTGCAACATCCGCAGTCCTCCAATCCTCTGGCAGCATGACGATAACCAGAGAAGATTGGAAAATGATGGTCAGAGCTATTGATATTTCTTCCCTTGCACCTCTTAACAGTCTGAGCCTGGTGAATTATCATCTTTCAAAGATGCTAAACCCCTGAATATTTCCTCTCTCACTGTTTATCCCATTCAATATTTCAAACCCCTCCTCATTGACGACTGTGTCTGTGCCGTCCCCTCTTTTGCGAAGACAGTTGCTTTTTATTCATTAGGAACCATGCCCGCATCTTCCACCTCCACGGTTAGGAAAAAGCAGGAGAGACAATATAAAGTAAAGGACAGAATTCTAATGGAGGTGCAGGAACAGACTCATCTGGGGAGCATTTGTGCACCAATCACTGAAGGTGGCAGGGCAGGTTCAGAAAGTGATTAAACGGCAAAAGGTGTCCTGAGATTATAAGTAGAGACATTGAATACAAAAGTAGGGAAAATATGACCTTTGTAAAACGCTGGTTTGTCTTCAACTGGACCACTGTCCGATTCTGGACACCGTACGTTCGGAAGAATGTGAGGGCATTGGAGAGGGTGCAGAAAAGATTCACAAGAATGGTTCCAGGGATGTGGGACTTCAGTTACGTGGATAGATTGGAGAAGCTGGAGTTGTTCTTTGTTTCTCTGTCTGTCTTCCTCTCTCTCTGTCTCTCCCTCCTGCTATTTCTGACACTAAGAGGGAGACAGAGGGAAAGAGGCTTAGTTATGCAGGCAGAGAGCGGGCAGTCGAGAGGGACAAGGTTGGAGAGAGAGATATTGTTGGGGTGGAATGAAAGGGAGAATGTAAGATATATTCATTTAATGTATTCCTTCACTGCTGTGTACACAAACAGAGAAAGATAGGTATGTAGAGTGAAATACTGGTAGAGTGGGAGAAATGTGGATGAGGTTGGAGCCCAGACGGCCAGTTTTGATGATCAGGAAGGAAAAGTCTTCATTGTAAACATCCACCAAGGTATTCCACCATGGAAGCCATCACACCCTCATGATATCTGTGGGGAAATCTTGTAATCTATGCCCATGTTTATTGACGCCTCTGTTAAGGGAAATGGGTCCTTCCTCGCCACTCCATCTAGACCCGTCATTATTTTATACACCTCAATTAAATCTTCCCTTCAACCTTCTCTGTTCCAAAGAAAACCATTCCAGCCGATCCAATCTTTACTCATAGTTAAAATTCTCCATTCCTGACAACATCCTCTGCAAATCTCCTCTGCACCCTCTCTGGTGTGATCACATCCTTCCTGTAATGTGGTGACCAGAACTGTACACAATACTCTAGCTGTGGTCTAACTAGTGTTTTATAAAGTTCGAGCAAAACCTCCCTGCTCTTATATTCCTCTACATCGGCCAATAAAGGAAAGTATTCCGTAAGCCTTCTTAACCAGCTTATCCACCTGTCCTGTTACCCTCATGAATCAGTGGACAGTCACTCCAAGGCCCCTCTGTACACAGTATGAAAGATTGCTCAGTTAGATTGAAAGAGCAAATGTAAAACATAATAATTTGATGTAATCCTTCACTGACATACGAGCGAGAGGCATGGAGTGTCAAACATCGTGGTAGAGGGAGAAAAATAGATGGAGAGGGTAACAAATTGGAAAGGATTGATCGGGACTGAGAGAGAGGTAATCTCTGGTAAACTCTCTTGCTGGTAACCTCTCTCCATCTCTATCTCCCTCTTCCTCTCTCTTCTACGCTCTGAAACTCTATTTCTTCTCTCTGTTACTCACTTTCCAAGTCTATCTCTCCCTTTTCTCTCTCTATCTCCCTCTGCACACTATCTCAATCTCTCCCTCTTGCTCTCAGGATGGGAAGAGTGAGAAAGAGAGGCAGAGAAAGGGTGCCTCAGGCAATGAGAGATGAGGAGAAAGAGACAGAGGAACAGAGTGTCTGGCATTGGTAGATGGATCTTCACTCTGTATCGAACCTCGTGCGTACCTGCCCTGTGAGTATTCGATGGGGACAGTCTCGGACGGGGTGGACTGTCTAAAAATCAAACATTAGTCGAAAGCCCTTTCAAAGATGAAATTTAGAAACACATCTACATACAAAGGGTGGTAGAAGTTTGAAACTGTCTTCCACAAATGACCCCTCCCTATCTCTGCAATCTCCTCCAGCTCCACAATCCCCCAATATCAGCGATCCTCTAATTCTTGCCTCTTGAGCATCCCCAATTTGAATTGTTCCAACATTGCTGGCCGTGCCTTCAAGCTGCCAAGACCCTAACTCTGGAATTCCTTTCCTAAATCTCTCCGTCTCACGAACTCTCTTTCCTCTTTGAAGACGCTCCCTCAAACCAACCTCTTTGACCAAGTTTTTGTTCGTCTTGTCTAATAGCTCCTTAAGTGACTCGATGACAACTTTTTATTTGCCTTATTTATTTGTTGGATGTGTGCGTTATTGGCCAGGCCAGCATTTATTACCCATTCCTAATTGCCCTTGAAAAGGTGGTGTTGAGCCTCCTTCTTGTATCGCTGCAGTCCATGTGGGGTAATTACACCCACAGTGCAGTTAGGAAGGGAGTTCCCGGATTTTGACCCAGTAACAGTGAAGGAATGGTGATAGAGTTTCAAGTTAGGATGGTGTGTGACTTTAGTTGTTGTGTGCGGACAGTATTTTCAGTGCGCAGTCCATTTAAATTTTTTTTTTCATGCAGTTAGATGTAACGTTTCTCCTACAATCTGCCCGCCTCCCCGCATCTCCTCACTCTTTCTACCCGTCTCTCCTTCTTCTCTAATTCCACTGCTTTGCTCTGTATCTAAACTCACACTGTAACTGCCCTGGGAGTTCTCATTATGGTGCTTACGCAATGAGTTATACACTTCCAGCATAACCTCCCTGCTCTTATATACTTTAACAGGCTTATTGGGAATGGCACTGCAGTTTGAAAATATGAAACACTGATCCAATATTCACCCATAAGACACTCACACTAACCTCCAAAAACAGGACTGGGCAGATAATGAGGATTGTTAAGGATTGTTACAACTTGTCCCATCCTCTCTCTGTCTCTACTCTCATGTCTGTTTCCTCCAATCTTTCTCTCTCTCTCTCTCTCTCTGCATCACCGTTTCGGTCTTTCTCTGCCTCTTTCCATGAGTCTGTATCTAACACCATCTCTTTCTCCTTGGGCAAAAATTTTTTCATCCATTTCTTGGTTAATTTTGAACCTGTAAATCTTTCCCTTGCTAGGAACGTCACTGCAGTTTGAAAATGTCAAACACTGATCAGCACTCGCCCCCTAAACTCTCACACGAAACCCCCAATACAGGACCGTGCAGAGAATGGGGATTGTTACTGATGTTCTGTCAAGGTCCCCTCACACACTGTGTCCCATTTCCCATGCTTCTAAAGTTTGTCAGTGTTTAATAATTCTTTTTCAATAATATTAAATGTCACTTCAGTTTGAAAATATCAATCATTGATCCAGCACTTGCCCCCAAAACACTCATACTAAACCCCTGATCTCTCCTTCCAAAATTAGATCCTTTTTCAACATTATTAGATGTAAAGTTTTTCCTATAATCTCGCCCTCCCTCTCTCTCTCTGTCTCTCCCTCTGTCTCTGTTTCTCCCTCTGTTTGTCTCCCTCCCTGTCTGTCTCTCTCTCCCTTTCTCCCTCTGCATCTGTCGCTCTCCCTCTGTATCTGTCTCGATCGCTTTCTCCCTGTCTCTCTTCCTCTGCATTTGCCTGCCTCCCTTTCTGTCTGTCTCACTCTGCATTTGCATGCCTCCCTTTCTGTCTCTCTCCCTCTCCCTCTGTCTCTGTCCCACTCTGTCTGTGTCTCTCTCCATCTGTTTCTCACTCCTTCCATCTCTCCGTCCCTCTGTACATGGACAGCAATGCTTCAAGCCATTGGTTTGGTTAATTTTGAATCTTTAACTCTTGCTTTTGTTGGGAATGTCAATGCAGTTTGAAAATATCAAACACTCATCTAACAATCATCCCTAAACCCTCACATTAATCCCTAAATACCCACTGGCAGACAATGGGGATTGTTACTGGGGTTCCGTTAAAGTCTCATTTCGCTTTCTCTTCTGTCTCTCACTGTCTTCCACTTTGTCCTTATCTCTCCATTTCCCCATTTGGTTTCGTTTCACTCTCTCCTCTTTCCTTCATCGCCCCCAACTTTAGAAATAAAGAGGGAGCTCCCTCCACTTTATACATAGAGAGGGAGCTCCCTCCACTTTATACATAGAGCGGGCAATCCCTCTACTTTATACATAGAGAGGGCGCTTCCTCCACTTTATAAATAGAGAGGGAGCTCCTTCCACTTTATAGCTGGAGAGCGAGCACTCTCTACTTTAAACACAGAAAGGGAGCTCCCTCTGGTTTATATAGCTGCCGGGGTGGGATATGAACCCCTGTCCCCTGGTCATCAGGTTGGGCCTCTGGATAACGTGACCATTGATATTATCACTACCCAACTGCCTCCCAAAAGGATGCGTGCAGTGTCTGTCCCGTAATATCACTCACAGTAGTTTCTGGGCTGTAATCCTGAACATGGTCCAGAATCAGTGACTCAAAGATAACATTTTAACTGGGAACAGGCAGGAACACAGTGAAACGGGATTGCTTTTGTCCCTGGATTTAGTGTCCACTGCAGACAGATCAGTTACATTTACAACAGAAATGCCAGGAGTGAACAGGCTCAATGCAATAATAGGGAAAATGTAAATGACGCCTCTCATAATTGCCATCCATCCAGTATGAGGACAGACTTCAGGTTTATTCCGAGAGAGGTCTTACTCAGAAAATGTCATTGAAATTGAAATGATTGTGTTTTACCCACCACATTATTTACATCAGAGTCAAAGCTGCTGTTGTAATGTGTTTGTTCAGGTGAGTGCATCGAATAACAATGATCAGGGGTATAACCATGTCAGTGGAGACTTATCCCCTGTATAAATCAGGACCCATTGGAATGGATCAGCTCAGAGTGCCTGGTGGAGCTGTGGATTCCTGGCTCACAGAAGACTCTGCTTCTCACAGGAATAGGATATCCAGTAATGCATCATTTACTATCCGGTGCTAGCAACAATTGGAGTTGCTGGTAAGCCAGTATCTCAGCTGTTAATGGTGTACATCGATGTTTACTGTGCAGCTGTACTGGGTATTATTTCCCTCTGTGTGTGTTACACAGCCGCCTGTTCTTTTTCAGCAATTTACTGATGGAATCTCCTTATTGTCTACTCTTTACATCCTTGCAGGAACTGTATTATGTATTTATGGTATTGTTTTAAGTAACTGTGGATTTGTTCCTGGATTATTCTGCGTATTGAATGTATTGGAATGAGATGTTTCAGTTAGGATCAATAATCGAACCATCAGGAGTTTTTAACATTTTCATGAGGTGGATTGAACCGGTCTTGGAATATTTTTATGATTTTTTTTCAGTGATTGATAATGGGACATCTCACAGTCTCAGTGTTACAAGGGGACAGCAGAATGTCCTCCCTCCAGAATAACATGGCTCATTTTATCTGGGATTTCAATGTGTTTATTGATTATCACTGTTACCAAATATTATTTCATTCTGTGTATGTCTGACGCTGCTTCAGAAGTCTGGCTACTGAACTGAGTCTGCTGCGACTTTCACTTCTCCTTCTGTGCTTCACGGTGGACCTTCACTGTCACTGGACTACATTGTAAAATAGAAAGTATTGATGTGATGTTTTACTGGTTTTCACTCTATCAGTTGGAATCAAGAGTCTTTCCATTTATCTGTCAATTATCAGCTGCAGCGCTGATATTGGTGTTTTATTAATTAAACAGATTTTATTAATTCTAACAGATTACTTTATAGTAACAGGAGAAGGAATTTCAATGATTGTGAGGTTTGTCTGGAAGTAGCTTTCGATCCTGTTTATTCCATGTATTGTAGATGAAGTGTAGAGTGTCGGTGAACAGGTGGAGACTTGAGTGTTCTGTCGATACATTAAATTATTCACAGAGCTTTCACCATCCAACAAACTGACTCTGAGAATAGAAACATTGAACCTGGGGCAGGCGAACAGAACACAGATGCAGAATTTTAGGAATAAATCATACGTGAAAAGCAACATTAAGTAACAATTTACATGGTGTGAGTACTCCAGAGAGATAGGGAAGGAGAAAAGGAGCAGGGAGAACGAAACCGAGGGAAAGAGATAAGCAGAAGTAAAGAGAAAGAGAAAGAAGCAGAAGTTAAATTATTCACAATCATAAAGTGCTGGAATGTCCAGAACAATTTGTGAGAGAAACTATGAGTTGAAGTTGTCTGTTGTCAGATTGTGTTCATTTTCCTGTTGGACTTGATCGTCTGTGTTGATTTCTGTCAGGTCCTCATTTTGTTTTGAAGAAAGTTCCTATTCCTCACTTAGTGACTGAATAAACAGAATAGAATCAGTTCTTCACTGATGGTAATTCATTATTTAAATTCTGCACTTTAAAATCTCTGTGACTGCTGAATTCAATAAAGAGCGAGACTGATATCAGAAATATAGTTAAATTTATATTTAATAGCCTGTACAAACTAAATATATTGACTATATTGTATAAACAATGAACTGTTGTCCAACACCAATAACCACAGGGATTATTGTTTGATTGTATTAATTGAGTTGTGTTACTGGGATCTATAGATTAGATTTCCTCTAACACTCTGCTGCAGTCTCTCCCTGTGAATCTCAGCCTCTCCTCTCACTGTAGTGAATCCTCAGTCTCCTCATCCATTGCTTCAGTTTATCCACTTTCCCAAACCATCTGCTCCAGTCTCCCCTCCTGCTCCAACATGTCCTTTCCCTAGAATTTCCCTGGTTATTTGATGAATGTATTCAAGATAATAAGGGAAACTAAACGGGTGGACAGAGAGTAACAATTGCCACTGGCTGCGGAGTCAGGAACTTGGGGGCATAGTCTAAAAATCTAAACGCAGTCTAAAAACCTTTCAGGAGTGAAATGAAGAAACACATCAATACACCAGGTGTGGTATCAGTTTGGAACTCTCTACCACAAACGGCAATTGATGCTGAGACACTTGTTAGATTTTAAATCTGAGATTGATAGATTTTTGTTAACCAAAGGTATTAAGGGGCAAAGATAGGTACATGGAGTTAGATCACACATCTGCCATAAGCTCATTGAATGACAGAAGATTGTTGAGGGGCCAAATGGCCTCCTCCTCTTCCTCTGTCCAATGACAAATATCTTGCTATCACTCTCTGTTTCTTGGCCTGTGTCTCACTCTTTGTCTCTCTTTCTGTCTGTCTGTCTGTCTCTCTCTCATCTCTCAAACATCTGTGGAAATCCACAAACATTAGTCAGCCATTATAGGCTGGTTCTCGGTGGCCATTTTATGTTACCACGACACTGGGACATTTATTCCTGAGACCGACTCCTCACCCATGTGAGGGTGGTGCTCAAATTGTGACAGAGCCACAGACATGGAGACACTGAGACACACCGTACTAGAAAGGAATCAATCATTCCCTTGTGCGCAATAATTCTCCCTCCCCTGTGATTAGGCTGGGTGGCCTGTAATTACTCAGTCTATTACTTTCACCCTTGTTAATCAACAGTACAACATACGCAGTCCTCCAGTCCTCTGGCAGCAAGACTATAACCAGAGAGGAATGGAAAATGATGGTCAGAGCCTCTGCTATTTCCACACTTGCACCTCTAAACTGTCTGAGCCTGGTGAATTTTCAGCTTTCAAAGATGCTGAACCCCTGAATATTTCCTCTCTCACTGTTTACCCCGTTCAGTACTTCAAACCCCTCCTCATTGACCACAATGTCTGTGTCGTCCCCTCTTTAGTGAAGGCAGGCGTGCTGTATTCATTAAGAACCATGCCCGCATCCTCCGCATCCACGGTTAGGAAAAAGGAGGAGAGACGATAGAATTCTAAAGGATGTGCAGGAACAGACACATCTGGGGAGTATTTTTGCACCAATCACTGAAGGTGGCAGGGAAGGTTCAGAAAGTGGTTAAATGGCAAAAGGGATCGTGAGATTATAAATAGAGACATTGAATACAAAAGCAAGAAAATATGACCTTTGTATAACGCTGGTTTGCATTCAACTGGAGCATTGTCCAATTCTGGACACCGTACTTTAGCAAGAATGTGGCGGCATTCGAGAGGGTGCAGAAAAGATTCACAAGAATGGTTCCAGGGATGAAGGACTTCAGTTACGTGGATAGATTGGAGAAGGTGGGATTGTTCTCTGTGTCTCTCTCTGTCTTCCTCTCTCTATCTCTCCCTCCTGCTATCTCTGAAACTAAGAGGGAGACAGAGGGAGAGAGGCTTCGATATGCAGATAGAGAGAGTGCTGTTGAGAGGGACAAGGTTGGAGACAGAGAGATTGTTGGGGTGGATTGAAAGGGAGAATGTAAGATGTATTCATTTGATGTAATCCTTCATTGCTGTGTACACAAACAGAGAAGGATATGTATGCAGAGTGAAATATTGGTCGAGTGGGAGAAATGTGGATGAAGTTGGGGCCCAGGCGGCCAGTTTTGATGATCAGGAAGGAAAACGCTCCATTGTAAACATCCAGCAAGGTATTCCACCATGTAAGCCATCACACCCTCTTGATATTGGTGTGGAAATCTTTTAATCTATGCCCATGGTTATTGACCCCTCTGTTAAGGGAAATGGTCCTTCCTATCCACTCTATCTATGCCCGTCATTATTTTATACACATCAGTTAAATCTTCCCTTCAACCTTCTCTGTTCCAAAGAAAACCATTGCAGCCTATCCAATCTTTACTCATAGTTAAAATTCTCCATTCCTGACAACATCCTCTGCAAATCCCCTCTGTACCCTCTCTAGTATGATCACATCCTTCCTGTAATGTGGTGACCAGAACTGCACACAGTACTCTAGCTGTGGTCTAACTAGTGTTTTGTACAGTTCTAGCATAACCTCCCTGCTTTTATATTCTCTACATCGGCCAATAAAGGAAAGTATTCCATAAGCCTTCTTAACCACCTTATCGACCTGTCCTGTTACACTCATGAATCAGTGGACAGTCACTCCAAGGCCCCTCTGATCACAGTCTGAGAGATTGTTCAGTTAGATTGAAAGAGCAAATGTAAACCGTAATAATTTGATGTAACCCTTCAATGCAGTATCCACAGACATACGAGCGAGATGCATGGAGTTTGAAACATCGGGGTAGAGGGAGAAAAATAGATGGAGATGGTAACAAATTGGAAAGGAGTGATAGGGACTGAGAGAGAGGTAGTCTCTGGTAAACTCTCTTGCTGGTAATCTCTCTCCATCTCTGTCTCTCTCTTCCCCTCTCTTCTACTCTCTGAAACCCTATTTCTTCTCTTTGTTACTCACTTTCCAAGTCTATCTCTTAACTTTTCTCCCTCTATCTCTGTCTCCATCTGTGCACTATCTCAATCTCTCCCTCTTGCTTTCAGGATGGGAAGAGGGAGAAAGAGAGGCAGAGAAAAGGTGTTGCAGGCAGTGAGAGATGAGGAGAAAGAGACAGAGGAACAGTGAGTCTGACATTGATAGACAGATCTTTACTCTGTATCTGACGCCGTGTGTACTGCCCTGTGAGTATTCGATGGGGACAGTCTACGACGGGGGGGACTGTCTAAAAATCAAAAATTAGTCGAAAGCCCTTTCAAAGATGAAATTGAGAAACACTTCTGCATACTAAAGGAGGTAGAAATTTGGAACTGTCTTCCACAAATGACCCCTCCCTATCTCTGCAATCTCCCCCAGCTCCGCAATCCACCAATATCTGCGATCCTCTAATTCTGGCCTCTTAAGCATCCCCAATTTGAATCGTCCCACCATTGGTGTCTGTTTCTTCAAGCTGCCAGGACCCTAACTCTGGAATTCCTTTCCTAAACCTCTCCGTCTCACTAACTCTCTTTCCTCTTTGAAGACGCTCCCTCAAACCAACCTCTTTGACCAGGTTTTTGTTCGTCTAGTGTAATATCCCCTTAAGTGACTCAGTGTCAACTTTTTATTTGCCTTATTTATTTGTTGAATGTGTGCGTTACTGGCCAGGCCAGCATTTATTACCCATTCCGAATTGCCCTTGAGAAGGTGGTGTTGAGCTTCCGTCTTGAACCGCTGCAGTCCATGTGGTGTAGGTACACCCACAGTGCTGTTAGGAAGGTAGCTCCAGGATTTTGACCCAGTAACAGTGACGGAATGGCGATATAGTTTCAAGGTAGGATGGTGTGTGACTTTAGTTGTTGTGTGGATAGTATTTTCAGTGCGCAGTGCATTTATATTTTTAATTATTTATTTTTTCATGTGGTTAGATGTAATGTTTCTCCTGCAATCTGCGTGCCTCCCCGTATCTCCTCACTCTTTCTGCCCATCTCTCCCTCCTTCTCTAAAGCCACTGCTTTACTCTGTAACTAAACTCACACTGTACCTGCCCTGGGTGATCTCATTATGGTGCTTAAGCAATGAGTTATACATTTCCAGGATAACCTCCCTGCTCTTATATTCTTTAACAGCCTTGTTGGGAATGTCACTGCAGTTTGAAAATATGAAACACTGATCCAACATTCACCCCTAAAACACTCACACTAACCTCCAAAAACATGACTGGGCAGATAATGAGGATTGTTAATGATTGTTACAACTTGCCTCATCCTCTCTCTGTCTCTCCCTCACATGTCTGTTTCCTCCCATCTTTCTCTCTCTCTTTCCCTCACCCTCTCCCTCTTTCTCTGCCTCTTTCCATGACTCTGTCTCCAACACCATCTCTGTCTCCTTGGACAGAAATGTTTTTATCCATTTCTTTGTTAATTTTGAACCTGTAAATATTTCCCTTGCTGGGAACGTCACTGCAGTTTGAAAATATCAAACATTGATCAACAATCGCCCCCTAAACTCTCTCACTAAATCCCCAATACAGGACTGTGCAGATAATGGGGTTTGTTTACTGAGGTTGTGTCAAGGTCCCCTCACACACGATATCCCATTTCACCTGCTTCTAAATTTTGTCAATGTTTAATAATATTTTTTCAGTAATATTAAATGTCACTTCAGTTTGAAAATATCAATCATTGATCCAACACTCACCCCAAAACACTCACACGAAACCCCTGATCTTTCCTTTCAAAATTAGTTCTTGCACACAGCCAGTTTTACTTTTGAATTCTATCTTTTGTCAACATTATTAGATATGAAGTCTTTCCGATAATCTCGCCGTCCCCTTTTCTCCCTGTCTGTCTCTCTCTCTGTCTCTGTTTCTCCCTCTGTTTGTCTCTCTCCCTCTCTCTCTCACTGTCCCTTTCTCCCTCTGCATCTATCTCTCTCCCTCTGTATCTGTCTCACTCGCTTTCTCCCTGTCTTTCTCCCTCTGCATCTGCCTGCCTCCCTTTCTGTCTGTCTCATTCTGCATTTGCCTGACACCCTTTCTCTCTGTCCCCGTCTGTCTCTGTTTCTCCTTTTTCCTCTATCATTCTCGCTTCGTCTCTCTCTCTACCGATGTCTCTGTCCCACTCTGTCTGTGTCTCTTTCCGTCTGTGTCTCACTCCCTCCATCTCTCCGTCCCTCTGTACATGGACAGCAATGCTTTGAGCTATTTGTTTGGTTAATTTTGAATCTTTAACTCTTGCTTTTGTTGGGAATGTCAATACAGTTTGAAAATATCAAACACTCATCCAACACTCATCCCTAAAACCCTTACATTAAACCCCAAATATCGGACTGGGCAGACAATGGGGATTGTTACTGGGGTTCCGTCAAGGTCTCATTTCGCTACCTCTTCTGTCTCTCAATGACTTCCACTTTGTCCCTCTCTCTCCATTTCCGCATTTGTTTCCGTTTCCCTCTTCACCTCTTTCCTTCATCGCCCCCAACTTTATAAACAGAGATGGAGCTCCCTCCACTTTATAGATAGAGAGGGCGCTCTCTCCACTTTATATGTTGAGGTGGAGCTCCCTCTACTTTATACATAGAAAGGGAGCTCCCTCTGTTTTATATAGCTGCCGTGGTGGGGTTTGAACCCCTGTCCGCAGGCCATCAGGCTGGGCCTCTGGATTACATGACCAGTGATATTATCACTACCCAACTGCCTCCCAAATGGATGAGTACAATGTCTGTCCCGTAATATCACTCACAGTACTTTCTGGACTGTAACCCTGAACATGGTCCCGAATCAGAGACTCAAAGTTTACATTTTAACTGGATAAAGGCAGGAACAGAGTGAAACGGGTTTGCTTTTGTCCCTGGATTCCGGGTCCACTGCAGACAGATCAGTTACATTTACAATAGAAATGCCAGGAGTGAACAAGGTCAATACAATAATATGGAAAATGTAAATGACGCCTCTCATAATTGCCATCCATCCCGAATGAGTACAGATTACAGGTTTATTTCCGAGAGAGGTCTTACTCAGAAAATGTCATTGAAATTGAATTGATTGTGTTTTTTCCACCACAAGTCAAAGCTGCTGATGTAATGTGTTTGTTC
Source organism: Heterodontus francisci (assembly GCF_036365525.1). Taxonomy (NCBI): domain Eukaryota; kingdom Metazoa; phylum Chordata; class Chondrichthyes; order Heterodontiformes; family Heterodontidae; genus Heterodontus; species Heterodontus francisci. The sequence continues at coordinate 23,218,012 of NC_090421.1, forward strand.
AGGAAAGTGTAACTAATAGCAATGATCAGGAGTATAACCGTGTCAGTGGAGACTTATCCCCTGTATAAATCAGGACCGATTGGAATGGATCAGCTCAGAGTGCCTGGCTGAGCTGTGGATTCCAGGCTAACAGAAGTCTCTGCTTCTCACAGAAATGGGATATCCAGCAATCTTTCAGATAGAAGACATTTACTATCCTGTACTTGCAGCAATTGGAGTTGCTGGTAAGCAGTATCTCAGCTGTTAATGGTGCAAATCGATGTTAACTGTGCTGCTGTACTCGGTATTATTTTTCACTGTGTGTGTGCTGTTCTTTTTCAGCAATTTACTGATGGAATCTCCTCATTGTCGACTCTTTCATTCTTGCAGGAACTGCATTGTGTATTTAATGGTATTGTTTTAAGTAACTGTGGCATTGTAACTGTATTATTCTGTGTATTGAATGTACTGGAATGAGATGTTTCAATTAGGATCAATAACAAGACCATTAGGAGTTTTTAACATTTTCATGAGGTGGATCTAACCGGTCCTGGAATAATTATATGATTTTTATTCAGAGATTGATAATGAGACATCTCACGGTTTCAGTGTTACATGGGGACAGAACAATGTCCTCCCTCACCAATAACATGGCTCAGTTTAACTGGGATTTCAATGTATTTATTGATTATCACTGTTATCAAATATTATTTCACTCTGTGTGTGTCTGACGCTGCTTCAGAGGAATGGCTACTGAACTGAGGTTGCTGCTGACCCTTTTACTTCTTGTTCTTTGCTTCACTGTGGACCTTCACTGTCACTGGACTACATTGTAAAATAGAAAGTATTGATGTGATGTTTTACTGGTTTTCACTCTATCAGTTGGAATCAAGAGTCTTTCCATTTACCTGTAGATTAACAGCTGCAGCGCTGATGTTGGTGTTTTATTAATTAAACAATCCCACATTCTAACAGATTACTTTATAATTCAAGGAGAAGGAATTTCAATGAATGTGAGTTTTTTTTAGAAGATTACAGCGCAGTACAGGCCCTTCAGCACTCGATGTTGCGCCGACCTGTGAAACCATCTGACCTACACGATTCCATTTTCATCCATATGTCTATCCAATGACCACTTAAATGCCCTCAAAGTTGGCGAGCCCACTACTGTTTCAGGCAGGGCGTTCCACGCCCCTCCTACTCTCTGAGTAAAGAAACTACCTCTGACATCTGTCCGATATCTATCACCCCTCAACTTAAAGCTATGTCCCCTCGTGTTTCCCATCACCATCCGAGGAAAAAGACTCTCACTATCCACCCTATCTAACCCTCTGATTATCTTATTTGTCTCTATTAAGTCACCTCTCCTCCTCCTTCTCTCCAACGAAAACAACCTCAAGTCCCTCAGCCTTTCCTCGTAAGACCTTCCCTCCATACCAGGCAACATCCTAGTAAATCTCCTCTGCACCCTTTCCAAAGCTTCCACATTCTTCCTATAATGCGGTGACCAGAACTGCACGCAATACTCCAGGTGCGGCTGCACCAGAGTTTTGTACAGCTGCAGCATGACCTCGTGGCACCGAAACTCGATCCCCCTACTAATAAAAGCTAACACACCATATGCCTTCTTAACAGCCCTATTAACCTGGGCAGCAACTTTCAGGGATTTATGTACCTGGACACCAAGATCTCTCTGTTCATCGACACTACCAGGAATCTTCCCATTAGCCCAGTACTCTGCATTCCTGTTACTCCTTCCAAAGTGAATCACCTCACACTTTTCCGCATTAAACTCCATTTGCCATCTCTCAGCCCAGCTCTGCAGCCTATCTATGCCCCTCTGTACCCTACAACATCCTTCAGCACTATCCACAACTCCACCGACCTTCGGTTCATCCGCAAATTTACTAATCCACCCTTCTACACGCTCATCCAGGTCATTTATAAAAATGGCCAGCAGCAGTGGCCCCAAAACAGATCCTTGCGGTACACCACTAGTAACTGAACTCCAGGATGAACATTTGCCATCAACCACCACCCTCTGTCTTCTTTCAGCTAGCCAATTTCTGATCCAAAGCTCGAAATCACCTTCAACCCCCAGCTTTCGATCCTGTTTATTCCATGTATTTTCGATGAAGTGAAGAGTGCATGTGAACGGGTTGAGACTTGAGTGTTCTGTAGATACATTAAATTATTCACAGAGGTTTCACCATTGAATAAACTGACTCTGAGGATAGAATCATTGAACCTGGGGCTGGTGAGCAGAACAGAGACGCAGAATGTAAGGAATAAATCATCCGTGAAAAGCAGCATGAAGTAAAAATTTACAGGGTTTGAGTACTCCAGAGAGATAGGGAAGGAGAAAAGGAGCATGGAGAAGGAAACCGACGGGAAAAGAAAAGCAGAAGTAAAGAGAAAGAGAAAGAAGCAGCAGTGTAAATAATTCACTGTCATAAAGTGCTGGAATGTCCAGAACAATTAGTGAGAGAAACTGTGAGTTGAAGTTGTCTGTTGTCAGATTGTGTTCATTTTCCTTTTGAACTTGATCCTCTGTGTCGATTTCTGTCTGGTCCTCATTTTGTGTTGTAGAAAGTTCCTATTCCTTACTTAGTGACTGAATAAACTTAATAGAATCAGTTCTTCACTGATGGTAATTCATTATTTAAATACTGCACTTTAAAATCTCTGTGACTGCTGAATTCAATGAAGAGCGAGGCTGATATCAGAAAGATATTTAAATTTATATTTAATAGCCTAAACAAACTAAATATATTGGCTATATTGTGTAAACAATGAACTGTTCTCCAACACCAATAACCACAGGGATTATTGTTTGAATGTATGAATTGAGTTGTATTACTGGGATCTATAGATTAGATTTCCTCTAACACTCTGCTGCAGTCTCTCCCTGTGAATCTCAGCCTCTCCTCTCACTGTATTGAATCCTCAGTCTCCTCATCCATTGCTTCAGTTTATCCACTTTCCCAAACCATCTGCTCCAGTCTCCCCTCCTGCTCCAACATGTAATTTCCCTTCTCTCCCTCCCAATCTCTCTCACTGGCTCCACCTCCAGCTGCCTCGTCCAATCTGATAGGAATACAGTAACATGGGAGCAGGAGGAGGCCATTCAGCGCTTCGAGCTTGCTCCACCATTCTAGATAATGGTTGATACTCAAACTTAGCGCTGCAGCTTTCTGCCTTTTCCCATTTGATAACAGTCCCTGTTGGTTCCCTGAACCCAGAGCAACAAACCAGCTACACATCCCGCTCTCCCCAAACCTTCCCAACCAACAGTCTGGAGACACATTCCCAATTAACACATTGGATTCCATCTCTGTAAAACAGCTTCTCATTCCCCACTGACACCGCAGCCTCACTCAGTACTTCCAATAGATCCAGTAATGACTTTATTCACTTTCTGCATCAATTTCCCAATTCATTATTAATAATTGTGTTTTCAAACATTTCACTGTGACAAAGCACTGCACGGGTCAATGAATCAGTTTTCACTGCCTGATGCAGCAACAAAGCTGGAAATTTCAGCCCAGATCCTGTCAAACTGCTGCTTTGTCTCCAGGTGTGATCAGTAATTTCTCTGCTTCCTTTTCTCTCTCTTCCAGTTAACTTGGTGGCGATTGTGATCCTGTCCCGAGGAAAGTGCGGTCTGTCCAAATGTATCACTGACTACCTGGTGCGAATGGCAGTGTCTGATCTTCTGGTCGTTATCACTAATCCCATATTGAACTTGATTGTTGGAATTTATTTGCTATATTCATTCCTGAGAATTACTCCTGTCTGTTCTCTCATTGCCGTTCTGTTTTCGGCATCCACAGTTGCTTCTGTCTGGCTCACAGTCACTTTCACCTTTGATCGATTTGTGGCCATTTGTTGTGAGAAGCTGAAAACAAAATATTGCAGCGAGAAAACGGCGGCTGTGGTTGTAGGAACAGTGAGTGTGCTGGGCTGTTTAGAGTCTCTCCCCTGGTACTTTACACTGAAACAAGATTACATTATTGATAATGTTCCCATGGGTTGTGTTACTAAACTGAGCTTCTTTACTTCCCCCATATGGGGGGTATTTGAATTGTTTGACCTCATTTTAACCACTTGTGTCCCGGTCTTTCTGATTTTGCTGCTCAACGTTCTGACTGTCAGACGGATTTTATTCTCCAGTAAAGTCCGCAGGGGATTCCGGCGCCACAGCAATGCAGAGAATCACAGGGACCCAGAGATGGAGAATCGGAGGAAATCGATTATTTTACTCCTCAGTATATCCGGCAGTTTTATACTGTTATGGGTGACCCGGGTTGTGTGTAACATTTATCGGCGAATTGCAGATATTCAGTGTTATTCCTCCTACACTGACCCTGTCTTTATCACAGATCACACATCAAAGATGCTGCAGCTTCTCAGTTCCTGCACCAACACATGTATTTACATTGTGACCCAGACTAAATTCAGACAGGAGCTGAAGAAGGCGGTGAAATACCCTCTCAATCTCATTATTAAATTCGTGAAACCATAGAAAGAGCTGAAGGGTTTCAAACACTGGGACTAAATCCCATTCCCCCTCCCCTGACCCCGCTCCACCTCCCACCCTCCACCCGCCTCTGTGATTATTTGACCGGCGCCATCTTTAGTCCTGGCAGCTGCCTGAGCGTGGGAAGACCCTGTCGTTTCACTGGACTAGTGTACGTTTGCGCATGTGCCAGTACAGCGCCACCTTGTTATCACTTTGTCAACAACCGCCGCCAGTGGACAAAGCTGAAAATCGCAGTGATTGTGAGGTGGTGAGAGGGGCAGTAACTGCAGTGAGGCAGGGATACCAGCAGATGGAGTTGGTGAGAGGGGGACAGTAACTGCAGTGAGACAGGGACACCAGCAGATGGAGATGGTGAGAGGCAAAAGTAACAGCAGTGAGGCAGGGACACCAGCAGATGGAGATGGTGAGGGGGACAGTAAATGCAATGAGATAAGGACAACAGCTGATGGAGATTGTGAGAGGGGGCAGTAACTGCAGTGAGACAGGGACACCAGCGGATGGAGATGGTGAGAGGGGGGACAGTAACTGCAATGAGATAAGGACAACAGCAGGTGGAGATGGTGGGAGGGGCGCATTGGCTGCACTGAGACAGGGGCACCAGCAGATGGAGATGCTGAGCCATTGCTGATGTGAGATTCTCTGTTCCTGTGACTTTGAAAGTTTCCACAAGTTTGATTAATTTACTTCATGAAAACTTGAAATGCTGAATAAAATAATTTCAATGCAATTTGTGTTAAATGGTTATTTTCCTACTATGTAAGCATTTCTAATATTAAAATGGTTCCTGTTTGGAAATTTTTTTTTTTTTTTTCGAATTATAATTAGAACATTGCAGCGCAGTACAGGCCCTTCGGCCCTCGATGTTGCGCCGACCATCTGACCTACACTATTCCATGTTCATCCATATGTCTATCCAATGACCACTTAAATGCCCTTAAAGTTGGTGAGTCTACTACTGTTGCAGGCAGGGCGTTCCACGCCCCTACTAGTCTCTGCGTCAAGAAACTACCTCTGACATCTGTCCTATATCTTTCACCCCTCAACTTAAAGCTATGTCCCCTCGTGTTTGCCATCATCATCCGAGGAAAAAGACTCTCACTATCCACCCTATCTAACCCTCTGATTATCTTGTATGTCTCTATTAAGTCACCTCTCCTCCTCCTTCTCTCTAACGAAAACAACCCCAAGTCCCTCAGCCTTTCCTCGTAAGACCTTCCCTCCATACCAGGCAACATCCCAGTAAATCTCCTCTGCACCCTTTCCAAAGCTTCCACATCCTTCCTATAATGCGGTGACCAGAACTGCACGCAATACTCAAGGTGCGGCCTCACCAGAGTTTTGTACAGCTGCATCATGACCTCGTGGCTCCGAAACTCGATCCCCCTACTAATAAAAGCTAACACACCATATGCCTTCTTAACAGCCCTATTAACCTGGGTAGCAACTTTCAGGGATTTATGTACCTGGACACCAAGATCTCTCTGCTCATCTACACTACCAAGAATCTTCCCATTAGCCCAGTACTCTGCATTGCTGTTACTCCTTCCAAAGTGAATCACCTCACACTTCTCCGCATTAAACTCCATTTGCCATCTCTCAGCCCAGCTCTGCAGCCTATCTATGTCCCTCTGTACCCGACAACACCCTTCGACACTATCCACAACTCCACCGACCTTCGTGTCATCCGCAAATTTACTAACATACCCTTCTACACCCTCATCCAGGTCATTTATAAAAATGACAAACAGCAGTGGCCCCAAAACAGAACCTTGCGGTACACCACTAGTAACTAAACTCCAGGATGAACATTTGCCATCAACCACCACCCTCTGTCTTCTTTCAACTAGCCAATTTCTGATCCAAAGCTCTAAATCACCTTCAACCCCATACTTCCGTATTTTCTGCAATAGCCTACCGTGGGGAACCTTATCAAACGCCTTACTGAAATCCATATACACCACATCCACTGCTTTACCCTCATCCACCTGTTTGGTCACCTTCTCGAAAAACTCAATAAGGTTTGTGAGGCACGACCTACCTTTCACAAAACCGTGCTGACTATCGCAAATAAACTTATTATTTTCAAGATGATTATAAATCCTATCTCTTATAACCTTTTCCAACATTTTACCCACAACCAAAGTAAGGCTCACAGGTCTATAATTACCAGGGCTGTCTCTACTCCCCTTCTTGAACAAGGGGACAACATTTGCTATCCTCCAGTCTTCCGGCACTACTCCTGTCGACAATGACGACATAAAGATCAACAACAACGGCTCTGCAATCTCCTCCCTGGCTTCCCAGAGAATCCTAGGATAAATCCCATCTGGCCCAGGGGTCTTATCTATTTTCGTTCTTTCCAAAATTGCTAACACCTCCTCCTTGTGAATCTCAATCCCATCTAGCCTAGTAGGCTGTGTCTCAGTAATCTCCTCGGCAACATTTTCTTTCTCTACTGTAAATACTGACGAAAAATATTCATTTAACGCTTCCCCTATCTCCTCTGATTCCGCACACAACTTCCCACTACTATCCTTGATTGGCCCTGTTTTAACTCTTCTCATTCTTTTATTCCTGATATCCCTATAGAAAGCCTTAGGGTTTTCTTTGATGCTATCCGCCAATGACTTCTCGTGTCCTCTCCTTGCTCTTCTTAGCCCTCCCTTTAGATCCTTCCTGGCTAGCTTGTAACTCTCAAGCGCCCTAACTGAGCCTTCACGTCTCATCCTAACATAAGCCGCCCTCTTCCTCTTGACAAGCGCTTCAACTTCTTGACTAAACCACGGCTCCCTCGCTCGACAACTTCCTCCCTGCCTGACAGGTACATACTTATCAAGGACACGCATTAGCTGCTTAATCATTTTGAGTGATTAAAAGTAATGCATATATAAAGCAACAGCAGCAAATTGAACTCAGGCAATCATTTGCAAAGATAATCTCTATAAACTGTGTTGAGTTCTTCATCACTAACTTTATGACATCTCTCTCTCACTCTCTCACGCTTCTCTTTTTATGCTGGTATCTTCTCTACTCTAACTCAGAGTAATTGAAGTTTTTATCCAATTGTCTTTTGAAAATGAATATAAATTCTGCTTTCAGAATTCACTGTCAGACAGTGAATTCCAGACCATAATAACTCCATGCCTGTTTGTTTCACCCCTCTGCTAGTGTAAACAGTCTCTCCTCAAGACTCCAAACTGAGGTGAAGATTTTGACTGCAATCAATTTCTCCAGGACAGCTGCCGCAGAGGATCTGGAACCTTCTTAATTTGGACAAGCGATGAACAAAAATCCCTCTGAATCCCCCAGGAACGCGTCGGACAGAAACAGTCCGGAAGCAAAGGGAAACAAGTGACACTTTATTGCAGCAGTAAAAATTCTTTGTCAGAATGTGGAAGTCTTTATCACTGAGCTTTATATAAACTGGAGTTGAAAAGTGGAAGATCTTTCGTACAATTTGTGTTAAATGGCCATTTCCCAGTTTGTAAACCCTTGTAACATTAAAGTGGTAAATGTCAAGAAAGATTTGTTTTCCAATGAGTAAAGGGTAATACACAAATACAGCAGCATTAAATAAAGTACAAAGAATCATTGACAAATATAGCTGTAAATATGGGTCACAACTGTTGTGTGAAATGTCACCAGTTGTAAAAGTTCCTTTGGCTGCATCATTAACTTGGCTCTAGTTTCAGGCTTTGTCACACAGTGGAATTGACAATCCGAATAACAACTGCCTGTTTATAATGCAGTCAAACAGGCATGTCCAGCAAAAACTCTTTGCCAGAATTTCAAGGTAACTGCAGGGAGACATTGTCAGTAATTTTCTGAACTTTCTGTAAACTGGAGGTGAATAGTGAAAGACATTTAGAGCAATGAGTGTAAAATGCCCATTATCCAAACCGGCCTCTCCATGTTTTAAATTGCAGCAGCTTTTCTGCACTGTTGATGAGGTTTTTGTGGGAGGGAGCGAGAGAGAGACAGACAGGTTTCTGTCTGGAATGGTCCATTTGGGATGTGTCTGGAATATCCCTCTCTTCCCCATTCCCTGTTTACACAGAGACTCACCTTGGACTGTCCCATACCTGGGAGGGAGTGCCCAGATGGAGGAAGCTGAGAGCTGGTTGGATGAGCTGTATTTTGGGTGGACTGGCTGTTTTGAGTGACAGGTTCTGGGATACATTAGGCCAACATCAGCCTCCATTCTTTCTTTCCATGCGGCTGGTTTATGAAGGTGAGTTTCTGTGTCTCAGTCTCTGTGCCCAGGTGAATTGGAATTGATTACACTGTGTGTGAGAGAGAGAGTCCAGTCTGAATTCCTCTCTCTGTCCCAGTCCTGACCCTTTACTCCAATTCCCACCCCAATGCTTCTGTCCAGGATCTTTTCCCCATGGACGAGCTGATGGAGGGAAGGTGTTAGAGTTCAACAATGGAGCGCAGACGTTGTGGGATGGTGAGTATCACATCTTTATTATCTCTCACTCCCTCAATCGCAGGCTCTTCCATTCAGTCTCTGTCTCTCTGAGTCATTGTGTTTCTCTCTCTCTTGCTCTCCCTCTCTCTTCCTTTGCCTCTTTCCGACTTTCTCTCTCTCTTTCTCTGCTTTCTCTCCCTCTTTCTCTGCTTTCTATCCCTCTTTCTCTGCTTTCTCTCCTTCTCTCCCTTTCTCTTCTTTCTCTCTTTTGCTTTGCCCCTTTCCGACTTTCCCTTTTTCTTTCACTTTCTCTGTTCTCTCTCTCTCTCTCTGCTTTCTCACTCTTTCTTTGCCACTTTTCAAATTTCGCCCTCTCTCTCCCTTTCCCTACTTTCTCTCTCTTTTACTTTCTCTGCTTTCTCCCTCTCTCACTCTCTCCTTCCCTCCTTTCTCTCTCTTTTCTGCCCCTTTCCGACTGTCTCAATCTCCCTCTCTTTCTCCGCTTTCTCTCACTATCACTCTCTCTCTCTTTGTCTGCTTTCTCTCTTTTTTTTTGCCGCTTTGCAACTTTTCCCTCTCTTTCTCTCTGATCTCTCTCTTTGCTGCCCCTTTCCGACTTTCTCTGTCTCTCTCTTTCACTTTATCTGCTTTCTCTGTCTCTCTTTCACTTTCTCTCTTTCTTTGTCTCCCACCCCCCACGGCAAATATTTCTCTCCACTGCGAAAAATATCCCCCCCCCCCCAGCTAAACCACCCCAACTAATTATTTCCTTATGCAAATTCCACTTACACCCCCCTGAAAAGCTACCCCCGCAATTACTTTACACTGCAATATTTCCCCCGCCGTGCAAATGCCTCCCTGCAACAGGCCCCTCCCCATCTAATACCCTTCCTGTGAACAGACCCCCATCTAATACCCCTCCTGAGAAAAGATCACCATCTAATACTCCTCCTGCGAACAGACCCCCATCTAATACCCCTCCAGTGAACTTTCTCCCATCTAATACCCCTGCTGTGAACTGACTCCCATCTAATACCCCTCCTGCGAACAGATCCCCCGTCTAATACCCCTCCTGTAAACTGTCTCCCATCCAATACGCCTGCTGTGAACTGACTCCCATCTAATAACTCTCCTGTGAACAGACCCCAATCTAATACCACTCCTGTGAACTGACTCCCATCTAATACCCCTCCTGCGAACAGACTCCCATCTAATACCCCTCCTGTGAACAGACTCCCATCTAATACCCCTCCTGTGAACTGACTCCCATATAACAACCCTCCTGTGAACAGACCCCCATCTAATACCACTCCTGTGAACTGACTCCCATCTAATACCACTCATGTGAACTGACTTCCATTTACTACCCCTCCTGCGAACAGACTCCCATCTAATATCCCTCCTGCGAACAGATCCACATCTATTAACCTTCCTGTCAACAGAGCCCCATCTAATACGCCTCCTTCGAACAGACCCACATTTAATACCCTTCCTGTGAACAGACCCCCATCTAATAACCCTCCTGTGAAGAGACTCCCATCTAATACCGCTCCTGTGAACAGAATCCCATCTAACACCGCTCCTGTGAGCAGACTTCCCTCTAATAGCCCTCCTGTGAACAGACTCCAATCTTCTACCTCTCCTGTGAACAGACCCCCATCTTATACCCCTCTTGTGAACAGACCCTCATATTATACCCCTCCTGTGAACAGAATCCCATCTAAAACCCCTCCTGTGAACAGAATATCATCTAATACCCCTCCCGTGAACAGACCTCCCTCTGATACCCTTTCTGCAAACAGTCCCCCATCTAATACACCTCCTGTGAACAGACCCCCCCTCTAATAAACCTCCTGTGAACAGAATATCATCTAATACCCCTCCCGTGAACAGACCTCCCTCTAATACCCCTCCTGTGAACAGAATATTATCTGTTAACCATGGAGTGGAGTCAACTCCCCCTCGTCCACAGCTACAGTTACTGGCTTAGTACAAAGAGGGGGGACTTAGTCCTTTCTTTAACTATCAATTTACTTTATTCACCTTGTTGTATAATGTAAAAATAAGGCTTGTACACCTAGTTAGACAAGAACATCCGACTCCCCTGAGTTATACAGTTAATAACAAAACTAGCTAGAATTCATAAGCACACCCACTCGGTTCCTCTGACCTTTTCCTGTCTTAGTCACAGAATACTCTCCCGAAAAAGGGAGAGTTAACGCTGGCCAGGCGTTCCGTTCTCTCTCTCTCTTCTATGTCGTCACCGCGTCGCTCACACAGGGTCTTCTGCTTCCACGATGGTTGATCTCATGGTGTAGAACTGAGGGTTTCAGATATCTGGACCATTGGGCTCTCTTCAGGGACAGATGGGACCTGTACAAGAAGGACGGGTTGCACCTAAACAGGATTGGCACAAATATCCTGGCTGCAAGGTTTGATAGCGTTACTCGGGAGGGTTTAAACCAGTGTGGCAGGGGGGTGGGAACCAGAGCAGTAGGACAGCTAGTGAAATAAATGAGGAGGACACAGTAAATAAGGACAGAAGGACTAAGCGGAAGAGCAGGCTGGGAGATGTTGCTGAGCACAGCGGGACTGGTGGTCTGAAGTGCTTTTGTTTCAATGTGAGAAATATAACAGGTAAGGCAGATGAACTTAGAGCTTGGATTAGTACTTGGAAATATGATATTGTTGCTATTACAGAGACTTGGTTGAGGGAAGGGCAGGATTGGCAGTTAAATGTTCCTGGCTTTAGAAGCTTCAGGCGGGATAGAGGGGGATGTAAAAGGGGAGGGGGAGTTGCATTACTGGTTAAGGAGAATATCACAGCTGTACTGCGGGAGGACACCTCAGAGGGGTCATGCAGCGAGGCAATATGAGTGGAGCTCAGGAATAGGAAGGGTGCAGTCACGATGTTGGGGGTTAACTACAGGCCTCCCAACAGCCAACAGGAGGTAGAGGAGCAGATATGCAGACATATTTTGGAAAGATGTAAAGGTAACAGGGTTGTGGTGGTGGGTGATTTTAACCTCACCAATATTGACTGGGACTCACTTAGTGCTCGGGGCTTGGATGGGGCAGAATTTGTGAGGAGCATCCAGGAGGGCTTCTTGAAACAGTATGCAGATAGTCCAACTAGGGATGGGGCCATTCTGGACCTGGTATTGGGGAATGAGCCCGCCCAGGTGGTCGAAGTTTCAGTGGGGGAGTATTTTGGGAGCAGTGACCATAATTCGATAAGGTTTAAGGTACTTGTGGAGAAGGATAAGAGTAGTCCTCGGGTGAAGGTGCTAAATTGGGGGAATGCTAATTATAACAATATTAGGCAGGAACTGAAGAATTTAGATTGGGGGCGGCTGTTTGAGGGTAAATCAACATCTGACATGTGGGAGTCTTTCAAACGTCAGCTGATTAGAATCCAGGACCAGCATGTTCCTGTGAGGAAGAAAGACAGGTTTGGCAAGTTTCGAGAAGCTTGGATAACACGGGATATTGTGTGCCTAGTCAAAAAGAAAAGGGAAGCATTTGTGAGGGCTGGAAGGCTAGGAGCCGATGAAGCACTTGAGGAATATAAAGACAGTAGGAAGGAACTGAAGCAAGGAGTTAGGAGGGCTAAAAGGTGTCATGAAAAGTCATTGGCAAACAGGATTAAGGAAAATCCCAAGGCTTTTTATACATATATAAAGAGCAAGAGGGTAACCAGGGAAAGGGTTGTCCAACTCAAGGACAGAGATGGGAATCTCTGCGTGGAGCCAGAGGAAATGGGTGAGGTGCTAAATGACTACTTTGCATCCGTATTCACCAAGGAAATGGACTTGGTGGATGATGAGCCGAGGGAAGGGAGTGCAGATAGTCTCATTCATCTCATTATCAAAAAGGAGGATGTGTTGGTTGTCTTGCAAAGCATTAAGGTACATAAGTGCCCAGGGCCTGATGGGATCTAACCTAGAAAACTGAGGGAGGCAATTGAAGAAATTGCTGGGGCCTTGACAGAAATCTGTGCATTCTCATTGGCGACAGGTGAGGTCCCAGAGGACTGGAGATAGCCAATGTTGTTCCTTTGTTTAACAAGGGTGGCATGGATAATCAAGGAAATTATAGGCCGGGGAGCCTTACGTCAGTGGTAGGGAAACTATTAGAGAGGATTCTTCAGGACAGGATTTCGTCCCATTTGGAAACAAACGAATTTATTAGCGAGAGACTGCATGGTTTTGTGAAGGGGATGTCGTGTCTTACTAATTTCATTGAGGTTTTTGAGGAAGTGACGAAGATGATTGATGAGGGAAGGGCAGTGGATGTTGTCTGTATGGACTTTAGTAAAGTCTTTGACAAGGTCCCGCATGGCAGACTGGTGCAAAAGGTGAAGTCACATGGGATCAATGGTGAGCTGGCAAGATGGATACAGAACTGGCTCAGTCACAGAAGACAGAGGGTAACAGTGGATGGGTGTTTTTCTGAATGGAGGGATATGACGAGTGGTGTTCCGCAGGGATCAGTGCTGGGACCTTTGCTGTTTGTAGTATATATAAATGATTTGGAGGAAAATGTAGCTGGTCTGATTAGTAAGTTTGTGGACGACACAAAGGTTGGTGGAGTTGCGGATAATGAGGATTGTCAAAGGGTACAGCAGGATATAGATCGGTTGGAGACTTGGGCGGAGAAATGGTAGATGGAGTTTAATCCGGACAAATATGAGATAATGCATTTTGGAAGGTCTAATGCAGGTGGGAGGTCTGCAGTAAATGGCAGAACCCTTAGGAGTATTGACAGGCAGAGAGATCTGGGCGTACAGGTCCACAGGTCACCGAAAGTGACAGCGCAGGTGCATAAGGTAGTCAAAAAGGCATACGGCATGCTTGCCTTCATCGTTCGGGGCATACAGTATAAAAATTGGCAAGTCATGTTGCAGCTGTACAGAACCTTAGTTAGGCCACACTTAGAATATTGCGTGCAATTCTGGTCGCCACACTACCAGAAGGATGTAGAGGCTTTGGAGAGGGTACAGAGGAGGTTTACCAGGATGTTGCCTGGTCTGGAGGGCATTAGGTATGAGGAGAGGTTGGAAAAACTCAGATTGTTTTCACTGGAACGACGGACGTGGAGGGGCGACATGATAGAGATTTGCAAAGGTATGAGCGGCATGGACAGAGTGGATAGTCAGAAGCTTTTTCCCAGGGTGGAAGAGTCAGTTACTAGGGGACATAGGTTTAAGGTGCGAGGGGCAAAGTTTAGAGGGGATGTACGGGGCATGTTTTTTACACAGAGGGTGGTGAGTGCCTGGAACTTGCTGTTGGGGGAGGTGGTGGAAGCGGATACGATAGCGACGTTTAAGAGACATCTTGACAAATATATGATTAGGAAGGGAATAGAGGGATATGGGCCCCGGAAGTGCAGAAGCTGTTAGTTTAGGCAGGTATCAAGATCAGCGCAGTCTTGGAGGGCCGAATAGCCTGTTCCTGTGCTGTATTGTTCTTTGTTCTTTGTTCAGTCAGATAAGAGCAGTAGGGAAATGAATCTCCTTTTTATGGGTTTTAATTTGAAAGCCTGAGCTGATGATTGAAAAAGCAGCAGTTCAAAACCCACACTGGGCGGTTGTGCATTTGAATTCTGTTTTTTCTGAAAAAAAAAACATAAATCTGAAATTAAAAAAACCTCCATTATGGAATGATTTACTCCTGTCTACTAATGCAAAGCCCATGTGTGTCTCAGTTTTGCTCTATTTATTAACGATATAAGATGATGTGGGAGAATGCAACAGTTTGCCAATGACGCAAAAATAGGAATCATTGTAAGCAGTGTGGCTGGAAGCATAACATTACAAAGAGATATTAATATCTGAACAGAATGGATAAAACTGTGGTAGATAGAGTTCAATGTCAATAAAAAAGACTAGAACGGAGGACTTTATAAATGGTGAAAAACTAGAAACACTGGAGTTCCAAAGAGACTTGGGGGGTGGGGGGGGAGGTCTGTGTCCAGTTGAGTGCAGCGTAGATTTACCAGAATGATAACTGGACTCCAAGGGTTGAATTACGAGGTGACTTTACACAAACTAGGGATTTATTCCCTGGAATTTAGGAGGATCAAGGTGATTTGATCAAAGTTGTTGAGATATTAAGGGGAACTGATGGAGTAATTTGGGAGAAACTATTTCAGCAGCTTGGGAAGATCGGAACAGGAGTAGGCCATTCAGCCCATCGAGCCTGCTCCGCCATTCAATACGATCATGGCTGATCATCCACTTCAATGCCTTTTTGCAACACTATCCTCATATCCCTTTGTGTCATTAGTATTTAGAAATCTGTCAATCTCTGCTTTAAACATACTCAATGACTGAGTTTCCACAGCCCTCTGGGGTAGAGAATTCCTAAGATTCACAACGCTCCTGTGTAATGACATTTCTCCTCATCTCTGCCCCAAGTGACTTCCCCCATATTTTGAAATTGTGCCCCCTGGTTCTAGACTCCTCAACCAGGAGAAACATCTTACCTGCATCTACCCAGTCTTTGTGGAATGTTACCCCAGGGTCTCCACACAACCTGTCTCCCCGTCCCCCTGCTTCTAAAGCGTCTCAGGTTCTCCTGGCAATTTCTATCTCTCTGCTTCTGTGTCTATCCCTCACTATCTCTCTGTTCTCTCTCCGTTTCTATCCCTCTGTTACTCTACTTCTGTCCATCTCTCTCTGTCTATCACTCTCTCCCACCATGTTGGTCATCATTCGGGGTCGAGTTAAATCACAGACAAAATAAACACTTCACCCGTCTGCCCCGGAATGAATATCAAAATTTGTGGCTATTTTATGTCTGTATTCAAACAATATAGACAGGAGTGTATATTATATGATGGGATGCTGTAAATCGATTTGCACTAGTACTGTAGGACAAACAACTTAAAATTAATTATTCACAGGTCTTGTCCAACTTAACTACAGATTCGAGCCGTTCAGGTAATAAATACCGACAATCTTGAGTTTGGTGGAGCTCCATAAGCTTTACTCAGTATGGCTTTCAGAAATTAAACATTACACATGCACTACAAGATTAAAGATTACACGTAGGTTAGGTTACATAGAATTCCAGTGAAATAACACTAAAATCCGAGTCAATATTCCTGGAAAAATCAATGCTGCAAATGATCCCCACAGACTCTCACCTAGTCTGTGTCATTAATCTCACCAAGTTCCCACTGATCGAAGATCAGTCGTTCAGGAGGGATCTTCTTCCAATAGCTGGCCCAGCTCTCTGGACTGCAGTGACAGATAAAGGAAAGGGACCCCCTTATATCCAGGACTGTCCCTCACTCTCCCCTCGTGCACCATGTCACTGGGCTCAGTGTTCGGGTCTTTCGCTGCATGATCAATCACTGTGTGTGATCAATATCTTTTCCTATACTGCCTGGACCACCACACACACACACATTGCATTTGCTTCAACATTCCAAGCCTCAACTGCACCTGATTTCTTGCCATTAAAAGACTCCATTTTATTCTCCATATCCTGCCTTCTTGTAATTCCAGTCCTTTGTTCATTTACTGTCAATATCTTGTCTTAGGAATGCAGCACATATGTCATTCCAGACCCACTTCTGTTGAGTGTTTACTTGTACAAGCGAAGTGACAATTTAATATTTTTTAGCTGACTTAACACTTGTCCTCTCACAAAGATCAAGCTCACAAATAAAACACTGTCCACTTTGACTTCATCCCATCGTGTCTTATGTGCATTCTCACAGGATAGCAGGTTTAACTGACCAGTGGTGTACTCAGGGATCAGTGCTGGAGCCCTTGCTGTTGGTAGTGTACATTAATTATTTAGATGTGAATATAGGATGTATGATCAGTAAGTGTGTAGACAACACAAAAATTGGTGGTGTCGTAAATAGTGAGGTGGAAAGCCTCTGATTACAGGATGATACAGGTGGGCAGGTAAGATGGGCAGAGCAGTGGCAAATGGAATTTAATCCTGAGAAGTGTGAGGTGATGCACTTTGGGAGGAGGAACAAGGCAAGGGAATATATAATGGATGGTAGGACCATAGGAAGTACAGAGTATCAGAGGGACCTTGGTGTACTTGTCCACAGATCACTGAAGGCAGCAGCGCAGGTAGATAAGGTGGTTAGGAAGGCATATGGGATACTTTCCTTCATTAGCCGAGGAATAGAATATAAGAGCAGGGAGGTTATGATGGAGCTGTATAAAACACTAGTTCGACCACAGCTGGAGTACTGTGTACAGTTCTCGTCACGACACTATAGGAAGGGTGTGATGCACTGGAGAGGGTGCAGCGGAGATTCACCAGGATGTTGCCTGGGCTGGAGCATTTCAGCTATGAAGAGAGACTGGATAGGCTGGGTTTGTTTTCCTTCGAGCAGAGAAGGCTGAGGGGGCACATGATTGAGGTCGACAAAATTTTGAGGGGAATTGATAGGTTAGATTAGATT
This sequence comes from Heterodontus francisci, assembly GCF_036365525.1. Lineage (NCBI taxonomy): Eukaryota > Metazoa > Chordata > Chondrichthyes > Heterodontiformes > Heterodontidae > Heterodontus > Heterodontus francisci. Next base: position 23,235,381 of record NC_090421.1, read on the forward strand.
AGAGATACAGCACTGAAACAGGCCCTTCGGCCCACCGAGTCCGTGCCGAACATCAACCACCCATTTATACTAATCCTACACTAATCCCATATTCCCAACAAACATCCCCACCTATCCCTATATTTCCCTACCACCTACCTATACTGGTGACAATTTATAATGGCCAATTTACCTATCAACCTGCAAGTCTTTTGGCTTGTGGGAGGAAACCGGAGCACCCGGAGAAAACCCACGCAGACACAGGGAGAACTTGCAAACTCCACACAGGCAGTACCCGGAATCGAACCCGGGTCCCTGGAGCTGTGAGGCTGCGGTGCTAACCACTGCGCCACTGTGCCGCAGGAAGAAACTTTTTCCCTTTGCGGAGGGGTCAACAACCAGGGGGCACAGATTTAAGGGTAAGGGGCAGGAGGTTTAAAGGGGATTTGAGGACAATTTATTTCACCCTGAGGGTGCTTGGAATCTGGAACGCTCTGCCTGAAGAGGTCGTAGAGGCGGGAACCCTCACAACATTTAAGAAGTATTTCGATGAGCACTTGAAATGCCATAGCATACAAGGCTAGGGGCCAAGTTCTGGAAAATGGGATTATAACAGGTATGTGCTTGATGGTGGGCACGGACACGATAGGCCGAAGGACCTGTTTCTGTGCTGTATAACTCGATGACTCTATGACTCAAACTGTCGTCATAGTATTCAGCTGAAAATTGATCAGTTACATTGTTATTTCAGTCCATATTTACAGTCCACACGGTACCTTACTGTTGTAATAAAGTCATAGTATCTATTCATCCCAAAGGGGCAAAATTTCACTGGCTCAACATTCTCACCAAATAATAAAACATTCCACAATGCAAGTCTCTCAAATTCAACAGAAGTTTCCTTTTCTGAGTCTCGCTGGTCTGTTCTGATTCTCTGAGGGATTACTGATGCTTATCCTCCACATGATCTGTCGTACAAATTCTGTGTGTCTGTCCCGCTCCCAAATCCGGCATCCGCTTATGAGTGATACAGGAGCGTCTCAGTAATTGAGACAGGTGAGTCTTGAGCCTGAGCCAGGCACAGTGAGTGACTCGGATTAATCCGACACTCCAGGGAATGCTTAAACGGAGCTGTACTCTGTATCTAACCCGTGCTGGACCTTCTCTTGGTGTATTCGATGGGACAGAGTAGATGTGCAGAAGTTATCCCTTCATTTCATCTCTGGGAAATTGGGGAAGCCAGGGTTGTTCTCTGTGTCTCTCTCTGTCCTCCTCTCTATATCTCTCCCTCCTGCTATATGTGGCACTGGGAGAGAGACAGAGGGAGAGAGGGTTAGATATGCAGACAGAGGGAGGGCTGTAGAGAGGGACAAGGTTGTAGAGAGTGAGATTGATGGAATGGATTTAAAGGGAGAATGTAAGATATATTCATTTGATGTAATCCTTCAGTGCTCTGCACAGAAACAGAGATAGGTCGGTGTAGAGAGTGAAATATTGGTAGAGAGAGAGAAATGTAAATGAAGTTGGGGCCCAGGTGGCCGTTTCTGATGATCCAGAAGGAAAATGCTCCTTGATAAACCTTCGGCAAGCTATTCCACCATGGGAGCCATCACACCCTCATGATATTGGTGTGGAGATCCTGCAATCTATGCCCCTGCTAAATCCAGCCTATCCAATCTTTCCTCATCGTTAAAAATCTCCATTCCTGACAACATCCTCTGTAAATCCCCTCTGTACCCTCTCTCGTGTGATCACATCCTTCCTGTAATTTGGTCAACAGAACTGTACACAGTACTCTAGCTGTGGTCTAACTAGTGTTTTATACAGTACTAACATAACCTCCTTGCTCTTATATTCTATACATTGGCCAATAAAGGAAAATATTCCGTAAGCCTTCGTAACCACCTTATCCACCTGTCCTGTTACACTCAGGAATCAGTGGACATTCACTCCAAGGTCCCTCTGTTCACAGACAGAGAGATTGTTCAGTTAGATTGAAAAAGCAAATGGAAAACATGATCATTTGACGTAATCCTTCACTGCAGTATATACAGACAATCGTGAGAGAGGCATGGAGAGTGCAACATCGAGGTAGAGGGTGAAAAATAGACGGAGAGGCTAGCAAATAGGAAAGGAGTGGTAGGCACGGAGAGAGGGGGAATCCCTGGTAATATTTATTACTGGTAATCTCTCTCCATGCCTATCTCTCTCTTCCCCTCTCTTCTTCTCTCTGAAACCCTATTTCTTCTCTCTGTTATTCATGTTCCAAGTGTATCTCTACTTTTCTCTCTCTATCTCCCTCTGTACACTATCTCAGTCTCTCCCTTCCGTTGGATACAAAGATAGGGTGCTCAGTCCTGTTTGTACATAGGGAGGGAGCTCCCTCCACTTTATACATAGAGAGGGAGCTCGTTCCAGTTTATACATAGAGCGGGAGCTCCTTCCACTTCATACATAGAGAGGGAGCACTGTCCAGTTCATACATAGAGAGGGAGCTCCGTCCAGTTTATAGATAGAGAGGGAGATCCGTCCAGTTCATACATAGAGAAGGAGCTCCCTACAGTTTATACATAGAGAGGGAGCTCCCTCCACTTTATACATAGAGAGGGAGCTCCCTCCACTTTATACATAGAGAGTGAGCTCCGTCCACTTTATACATAGAGAGTGAGCTCCTTCCACTTTAAACATAGAGCTGGAGCTCGGTCCAATTTACACATAGAGAGGGAGCTCAGTCCACTTTGTACAAAGAGAGGGAGCTCCTTCCACTCCCTTCCTCCACTCCCTCCATCTAAAGGGAGAGCTAGGAAGAGCAAGGAGAGTACACGAGAAGTCATTGGCGGATAGGATCAAGGAAAACCCGAAGGCTTTCTATAGCTTTATCAGGAATAAAAGAATGACGAGAGTTAGATTCGGGCCAATCAAGGATAGTAGTGGGAAGTTGTGTGTGGAATCAGAGGAGATAGGGGAAGCGTTAAATGAATATTTTTCGTCAGTATTTACAGTAGAGAAAGAAAATGTTGTCGACGAGAATACTGAGATTCAGACTACTTGGCTAGATGGGATTGAGGTTCACAAGGAGGAGGTGTTGGCAATTTTGGAAAGTGTGAAAATAGATAAGTCCCCTGGGCCAGATGGGATTTATCCTAGGATTCTCTGGGAAGCCAGGGAGTAGATTGCAGAGCCTTTGTCCTTGATCTTTATATCGTCATTGTCGACAGGAATAGTGCCGGAAGACTGGAGGATAGCAAATGTTGTCCCCTTGTTCAAGAAGGGGAGTAGAGACAGCCCTGGTAATTATAGACCTGTGAGCCTTACTTCGGTTGTGGGTAAAATGTTGGAAAAGGTTATAAGAGACAGGATTTATAATCATCTTGAAAAGATTAAGTTCATTAGCGATAGTCAGCAAGGTTTTGTGAAGGGTAGGTCGTGCCTCACAAACCTTGTTGAGTTTTTCGAGAAAGTGACCAAACAGGTGGATGAGGGTAAAGCAGTGGATGTGGTGTATATGGATTTCAGTAAGGCGTTTGATAAGGTTCCCCACGGTAGGCTATTGCAGAAAATACGGAAGTATGGGGTTGAAGGTGATTTAGAGCTTTGGATCAAAAATTGGCTAGCTGAAAGAAGACAGAGGGTGGTGGTTGATGGCAAATGTTCATCCTGGAGTTTAGTTACTAGTGGTGTACCGCAAGGATCTGTTTTGGGGCCACTGCTGTTTGTCATTTTTATAAATGACCTGGATGAGGGTGCAGAAGGGTGGGTTAGTAAATTTGCGGAGGACACGAAGGTTGGTGGAGTTGTGGATAGTGCCGAAGGATGTTGTGGGGTACAGAGGGACATAGATAGGCTGCAGAGCTGGGCTGAGAGATGGCAAATGGAGTTTAATGCGGAAAAGTGCGAGGTGATTCACTTTGGAAGGAGTAACAGGAGTGCAGAGTACTGGGCTAATGGGAAGATTCTTGGTAGTGTCGATGAACAGAGAGATCTTGGTGTCCAGTTGCATAAATCCCTGAAGGTTGCTACACAGGTTAATAGGGCTGTTAATAAGGCATATGGTGTGTTAGCTTTTATTAGTAGGGGGATCGAGCTTTGGAGCCACGAGGTCATGCTGCAGCTGTACAAAACTCTGGTGAGGCCACACCTGGAGTATTGCTTGCAGTTCTGGTCACCGCATTATAGGAAGGATGTGGAAGCTTTGGAAAGGGTGCAGAGGAGATTTACTGGGATGTTGCCTGGTATGGAGGGAATGTCTTACGAGGAAAGGCTGAGGGACTTGAGGTTGTTTTCGTTGGAGAGAAGGAGGAGGAGAGGTGACTTAATAGAGACATATAAGATAATCAGAGGGTTAAATAGGGTGGATAGTGAGAGTCTTTTTCCTCGGATGGTGATGGCAAACACGAGGGGACATAGCTTTAAGTTGAGGGGTGATAGATATAGGACAGACGTTAGAGGTAGTTTCTTTATTCAGAGAGTCGTAGGGGCGTGGAACGCCCTGCCTGCAACAGTAGTAGACTCGCCAACTTTAAGGGCATTTAAGTGGTCATTGGAAAGACATATGGATGAAAATGGAATAGTGTAGGTCAGATGGTTTCACAGGTCGGCGCAACATCGAGGGCCGAAGGGCCTGTACTGCGCTGTAATGTTCTAATTCTATACAAAGAGCGGGAGCTCCCTCCACTTTATAGGTAGAGAGGGAGCTCCGTCCACTTTATACATAGAGAGGGAGCTCCGTAAAGTTTATACATAGAAAGGGAGCTCCGTCCAGTTTATACATAGAGAGGGAGCTCGGACCAGTTTATGCATGGAGAGGAGCACCGTCCAGTTTATACATCGGGAGTGAGCTGCCTCCACTTTGTCCATGGAGAGGGAGCTCCGTCCAGTTTATGCATGGAGAGGGAGCTCCGACCAGTTTGTACGTAGAGAGGGAGCTCCGACCAGTTTGTACGTAGAGAGGGAGCTCCCTCCACTTTGTACGGACAGAGGGAGCTCCCTCCACTTTATCAATAGAGAGGGAGCTCCGTCACTTTATACATAGAGAGGGAGCTCCGTCCAGTTTATACATCGAGAGGGAGCTCCGTCCAGTTCATACATAGAGAGGGAGCTCCGTCCAGTTTCTTCACAGAGAGGGAGTTCCTTCCACTTCATACATAGAGAGGGAGCACCGTCCAGTTCAGACATAGAGAGGGAGCTCCCTCCACTTTAAACACAGAGCGGGAGCTCCGTCCAGTTTATACATAGAGCGGGTGCTCCGTCCACTTTAAACAAAGAGAGGGAGCTCCGTCCAGTTTATACGTAGAGCGGGAGCTCCCTCCACTTTAAACAAAGAGAGGGAGCTTCCTCCACTTTATACATAGAGAGGGAGCTCCCTCCACTTAATACATAGAGAGGGTGCTCCATCCAGTTTATACATAGAGAGGGAGCTCCGGCCAGTTTATACATAGAGAGGGAGCTCCGGCCAGTTTATACATAGAGAGGGAGCTCTCTCCACTTTATACATAGAGAGGGAGCTCTCTCCACTTTATACATAGAGAGGGAGCTCCCTCCACTTTATACATAGAGAAGGATCTCCCTCAACTTTATACATAGAGCGGGAGCTCCCTTCACTTTATACATAGAGAGGGAGCAACGTACAGTTTATGCATGGAGAGGGAGCTCCCTCCACTTCATACATAGAGAGGGTGCTCCGTCCAGTTTTTGCACAGAGAGGGAGCTCCATCCAGTTTATACAGAGAGAGGGAGCTCCTTGCATTTTATAAAAACAGAGGGAGCTCCGTCCACTTTATACATAAAGAGGGAGCTCCGTCCAGTTTATACATAGAGAGGGAGCTCCTTCCACTTTATCCATTGAGAGGGAGCTCCGTCCACTTTATACATAGAGAGGGAGCTCCGTCCAGTTTATCCACAGAGAGGGATCTGTCTTCACTTTGTCCACAGAGTGGGAACTGCCTCCACTTTGTCCACAGAGAGGGAGCTCCGTCTACTTTATACATAGAGAGGGAGCTCTGTCCACTTTATACATAGAGAGGGACCTCCGTCCAGTTTATACATAGAGATGGAGCTCCGTCCAGTTTATACATGGAGAGGGAGATCCCTCCACTTTATACATGGAGTGGGAGTTCCTTCCAGTTTATACATAGAGAGGGAGCTCCCTCCACTTTATACATAGAGAGGGAGCTCCGTCCAGTTTATACACCGAGAGGGAGCTCCCTCCACATTATACATAGTGCGGGAGTTCCGTCCAGTTTATGCATAGAGAGGGAGCTCCCTGCACGTTTTAGATAGAGAGGGAGCTCCGTCCATTTTAGACATAGAGAGGGAGCCCCGTCCAGTTTATACATAGAGAGGGATGTCCATCCACTTTGTACATGGAGAGGGTGCTCCCTTCAGTTTATACGTCGAGAGGGAGCTCCCTCCTCGATATCCATAGAGAGAGGCCTCCGTCCAGTTTATAAATAGAGAGGGAGCTTCCTCCAGTTTATACATAGAGAGGGAGCACCCTCTACTTTATTCATAGTGAGGGATCTCCCTCCACTTTATACATAGTGAGGGAGTTCCCTCCACTTTATAAATAGAGAGGGAGGTCATTCCACTTTTTACATCGAAGGGGTGTACCCACCACGTTATACTCAGAGAGGGGGCTCCCTGCACTTTGTACGTGGAGAGGGAGCTCCCTCCACTTTGTGCATAGAGAGGGAGCCCCCTCCACTTTAAACGTAGAGAGGGAGCCCCCTCCACTTTATACATAGAGAGGCGGCTCCCTCCACTTTATACATTGAGAGGGAGCTTGCACCACTTTCTACATGGAAAAGTAACTCCCTCCACCTTATACAGAGAGAGGGAGCCCCCTCCACTTTATACATAGAGAGGTCGCTCACTCCACTTTATACATAGAGAGGGAGCTTGCACAACTTTATACTTAGAGAGTGAGATCTATCCAATGTATACATAGAGAGGGAAATTCCTCGGCTTTATACATAGAAAGGAAGCACCCTCCACTCTTCTACATAGAGAGGGAGCTCCCTGCAGTTTAGACATAGAGAGGGAGCTCCCTCCACATTAAACATAGAGAGGAAGATTCCTGCACTTGGTGCATAGAGAGTGAGCTCCCTCCACTTTATACATAGAGAGGAAGCTCCATCCACTTTATACATGGAGAGGGTACTCCCACCACGTTTTACTTAAAGAGGGAACTCCCTCCACTTTATTCATAATGAGGGTGCTCCCTCCATTTTATACATACAGAGGGAGCTCTGCCCACTTTATACATAGAAAAGTAACTCCCTCCACTTTATACATAGAGAGGGAGCTCTCTCCACTTTCCAGATAGAGAGGTAACTTCCTCTACTTTATACATGGAGATGGAGCTCCCTCCACCTTATACATAGAGAGGGAGCTCCCTCCACTTTGTAAATAGAGAGGGGGCTCCCTCCACTTGAGACATAGAGAGTGAGCACCCTCCACTTTAAACATGGAGAGGGAGCTCACTCCAATTTATGCATAAAGAGGGAGCTCCCTCCACTTTATCCAAAGAGAGGGAGCTCCCACCAATTCATACATAAAGTCGGAGCTCCCTCCAATTATACATAAAGAGGGAGCTCTCTCCATTTTCTACATTGAGTGGGAGCTCCCTCCACTTTCCAGATAGAGGGGGAATCTCCTATACTTTATACAGAGAGAGGGAGCTCCTTCCACTTTATACATAGAGAGGGAGCTCCCTCCACTTTATCCGCAGAGAGGGAGCTCCTGCCACATTGGACATAGAGAGGGAGCTCCGTCCACTTTATGCATACAGAGGGAGCTCCCACCACTTGATACATAGAGAGGGAGCCTCCCCCAATTTAATCATAACGAGGGCGCTCCCTACATATTTTGCAGAGAGAGGGAGCTCCCCCAATTTATACATTGAGATGGAACTTTCTCCGCTTTATACATCGAGTGGGAGCTCCCACCACTTTATACATAGAGAGGGAGCTCCCTCCAGTTTATACATAAGATGGAGCTCCCTCCACTTCGAACACGGAGAGGCTGCTGCCTGCACTTTATACATCGAGAGGGGGAGCTCCCTTCACATTCTACATAGAGTGGGAGATCACTCCACTTTATGCGAGAGAGGGAGCTCCCTCCACTTTATACAGAGAGAGGGAGCTCCCTCCACTTAATGCGTAGAGAGCGAGTTCTCTCCATTTATACATAAAGAGGGAGATCCCTCCACTTTATACATAGGGAGGGAGCTCCCTCCCATTATACATAAAGAGGGAGCTGTCTCCACTTTATACATAGAGAGGGTGCTCCCTCCACTTTATACAGAGAGACGGAGCTCCCTCCACTTAATGCGTAGAGAGCGAGTTCTCTCCATTTATACATAAAGAGGGAAATCCCTCCACTTTATACATAGGGAGGGAGCTCCCTCCCATTATACATAATGAGGGAGCTGCCTCCACTTTATACATAGAGAGGGAGCTCCCTCCACTTAATGAGTAGAGAGCGAGTTCTCTCCATTTATACATAAAGAGGGAGATCCCTCCACTTTATACATGGGGAGGGAGCTCCCTCCCATTATACATAAAGAGGGAGCTCCCTCCACTTTATACATAGAGAGGGAGCTCCCTCCACTTTGTACATAGAGAAGGAGCTCCTTCCGCTTGATACATATAGAACAAAGAACAAAGAAAATGACAGCACAGGAACAGGCCCTTCAGCCCTCCAAGCCAGCCCCGATCCAGATCCTCTATCTAAACCTGTTGCCTATTTTCTAAGGGTCTGTATCTCTTTGCTTCCTGCCCATTCATGCAATTGTCTAGATACATCTTAAAAGACGCTATCGTGCCCACGTCTACCACCTCCACTGGCAACACATTCCAGGCACCCACCACCCTCTGCGTAAAGAACTTTCCACGCATATCTCCCCAAAACGCTTCCCCTCTCACTTTGAACTCGTGACCCCTCGTCATTGAAACCCCCATTCTGGGAAAAAGTTCTTGCTATCCACCCTGTCTATACATCTCATGATTTTGTACACCTCAATCAGGTCCCCCCCTCAACCTCCGTCTTTCTAATGAAAATAATCCTAATCTACTCAACCTATCTTCATAGCCAGCGCCCTCCATACCAGGCAACATCCTGGTGAACCTCCTCTGCACACTCTCCAAAGCATCTACATCCTTTTGGTAATGTGGCGACCAGAACTGCACGCAGTATTCCAAATGTGGCCGAACCAAAGTCTTATACAACTGTAACATGACCTGCCAACTCTTGTACTCAATACCCCGTCCGATGAAGGAAAGCATGCCGTATGCCTTCTTGACCACTCTATTGACCTGCGTTGCCACCTTCAGGGAACAATGGACCTGAACACCCAAATCTCTCTGTCCATCAATTTTCCCCAGGACTTTTCCCTTTACTGTATAGTTCACTCTTGAATTGGATCTTCCAAAATGCATCACCTCGCATTTGCCCGCATTGAACTCCACCTGCCATTTCTCTGCCCAACTCTCCAATCTATCTATAATCTGCTGTATTCTCTGACAGTCCGCTTCACCATCTGCTACTCCACCAATATTAGTGTCGTCTGCAAACTTGCGAATCAGACCACCTATACTTTCCTCCAAATCATCTATGTATATCACAAACAACAGTGAACGCAGCACGGATCCCTGTGGACCACCACTGGTCACACGCCTCCATTTTGAGAAACTCCCTTCCACTGTTACTCTCTGTCTCCTGTTGCCCAGCCAGTTCTTTATCCATCTAGCTAGTACACCCTAGACCCCATGCACCTTCACTTTCTCCATCAGCCTACCATGGGGAACCTTATCAAACGCCTTACTGAAGTCCATGTATATGACATCTACAGCCCTCCCCTCATCAATCAACTTTGTCACTTCCTCAAAGAATTCTATTAAGTTGGTAAGACATGAACTTCCCTGCACAAAACCATGTTGCCTATCACTGATAAGCCCATTTTCTTCCAAATGGGAATAGATCCTATCCCTCAGTATCGTCTCCAGTAGCTTCCCTACCACGGACGTCAGGCTCACCGGTCTATAGTTACCTGGATTATCCCTGCTACCCTTCTTAAATAAGGGGACAACATTAGCAATTCTCCAGTCCTCCGGGACCTCACCCGTGTGTAAGGATGTTGCAAAGATATCTGTTAAGGCCCCAGCTATTTCCTCTCTCGCTTCCCTCAGTATCCTGGGATAGATCCCATCCGGACCTGGGGACTTGTCCACCTTAATGCCTTTTAGAATACCCAACACTTCCACCCTCCTTATGCCGTCTTGACCTAGAGTAATCAATCATCTATCCCTAACCTCAACATCTGTCATGCCCCTCTGCTCGGTGAATACCGATGCAAAATACTCGTTTAGAATCTCACCCATTTTCTCTGACTCCACGCATAACTTTCCTCCTTTGTCCTTGAGTGGGCCAATCCTTTCCCTAGTTACCCTCTTGCTCCTTATATATGAATAAAAGGCTTTGGGATTTTCCTTAACCCTGTTTGCTAAAGATATTTCATGACCCCTTTTAGCCCTCTTAATTCCTCATTTCAGATTGGTCCTACATTCCCGATATTCTTCCAAAGCTTCGTCTTCCTTCAGCCGCGTAGATCTTATGTATGCTTCCTTTTTCCTCTTAGCTCGTCTCACAATTTCACCTGTCATCCATGGTTCCCTAATCTTGCCATTTCTATCCCTCATTTTCACAGGAACATGTCTCTCCTGCACGCTAATCAACCTCTCTTTAAAAGCCTCCCACATATCAAATGTGGATTTACCTTCAAACAGCTGCTCCCAATCTACATTTCCTGGTATTGCCTGTGTGGAGTTTGCAAGTTCTCCCTGTGTCTGCGTGGGTTTTCTCCGGGTGCTCCGGTTTCCTCCCACAAGCCAAAAGACTTGCAGGTTGATAGGTAAATTGGCCATTATAAATTGTCACTAGTATAGGTAGGTGGTAGGGAAATATCGGAACAGGTGGGGATGTTTGGTAGGAATATGGGATTAGTGTAGGATTTGTATAAATGGGTGGCTGATGTTCGGCACAGACTCGGTGGGCCGAAGGGCCTGTTTCAGTGCTGTATCTCTAATCTAATCTAATCTAATCTACATTCCCCAGCTCCTGCCGAATTTTGGTATAGTTGGCCTTCCCCCAATTTAGCACTTTCCCTTTCGGACCACTCTCGTCTTTGTCCATGAGTATTCTAAAACTTGCGGAATTGTGATCACTATTCCCAAAGTAGTCCCCTACTGAAACTTCAACCACCTGGCCGGGCTAATTCTCCAACACCATGTCCAGTATGGCCCCTTCCCGAGTTGGACTAGTTACATACTGCTGTAGAACAACCTCCTGGATGCTCCTTACAAATTCTGCTCCATCTAGATCTCTAACACTAAGTGAATCCCGGTCAATGTTGGGAAAATTAAAATCTCCTATCACCACCACCCTGTTGCTCCTGCATCTTTCCATAATCTGTTTACATATTTGTACCTCTATCTCAGGCTCGCTGTTGGGAGGCCTGTAGTACAGCCCCAACATTGTTATCGCACCCTTCCTATTTCTGAGTTCTCCTCATATTGCCTCACTGCTCGAGTCCTCCATAGTGCCCTGCTTCAGCACAGCTGGGAGGGATCTCCCTCCACTTTATACATAGAGATGGAGTTCCCACCATTTTATACATAGAGAGGGAGCTCCCTCCACTTTATACAAAGAGAGGGAACTCCCTCCACTTTATACATAGAGAGGGAGCTCCCTCCACTTTATACATAGAGAGGGATCTCCCTCCACTTTATACATAGAGAGTGTGCTCGCTCCACTTTATACATAGAGAGGGATCTCCCTCCACTTTATACATAGAGAGTGTGCTCGCTCCACTTTATACATAGAGAGGGATCTCCCTCCACTTTACACATAGAGAGTGTGTTCACTCCACTTTACACATAGAGAGGGATCTCCCTCCACTTTATACATAGAGAGGGATCTCCCTCCACTTTATACATAGAGAGGGAACTCCCTCCACTTTATACATGGAGAGGGAGCTCCCTCCACTTTATACATAGAGAGGGAGCTCCCTCCACTTTATACATAGAGAGGGAGCTCCCTCCACTTTATACACAGAGTGGGAGCTCCCTCCACTTTATACACAGAGAGGGAGCTCCCTCCACTTCTTACATGGAGAATGCGCTCCCTCCACTTTATACATAGAGAGTGTGCTCGCTCCACTTTACACGTAGAGGGGCTGCTCCCTCCACTTTATGCACAGAGCGGGAGCTCCCTCCACGTTGTAGGCAGAGAGGGAGCTCCCTACACTTTATACATAGAGAGCGAACCCCCTCCACTTTATACGTAGAAAGGGAGCTCCCAGCACTTTATACATGGAGAGGGAGCTCCCTCCACTTTACCCATAGAGAGTGGGGGTCCCTCTACTTTCTGCATAGAGAGGGAGCTCCCAGCACTTTATACATGGAGAGGGAGCTCCCTCCACTTTATACATAGAGAGGGAGCTCCCAGCACTTTATACATGGAGAGGGAGCTCCCTCCATTTTATTCATAGAGAGGGAGCTCCATCCACTTGATACATAGAGATGGAGCGTTCTCTGCTTTATATATAGAGAGCGCACTCCCTCCACTTTATCCGTAGAAAGTGAGCTCCCACCACATTATACATGGAGCGGGAGCTCCCTCCTCTTTACCCATAGCAAGTGGTGGTCCCTCCACTTTATACATAGAGAGGGAGATCAATCCACTTTACCCATAGAGAGTGGTGCTCCCTCCACTTTATGCATAGAGAGGGTGCTCCCTCCACTTTATACAGAGAGAGTCTGCGCCCTGCACTTTATACATAGAGAGGGGAACTCCCTTCACTTTATACATCGAGTGGGAGATCAATCCACGTTATGCTAGAGAGGAGGCTCCCTCCACTTTATACATAGAGTGGGAGTTCCCTCCACTTTATGCGTGGAGAGCGAGCTCCCTCCACTTTATACATAGAGATGGAACTTTCACCACTTCATACATAGATTGGGAGCTCCCTCCACTTATTACACAGAGAGGGGGAGCTCCCTAAAAGTTATACATAGAGCGGGAGCTCAATCCACTGTATGCATAGAGAAGGAACTTCCTCTACTTTATACACAGAGAGGGAGCTCCCTCCACTTTATACATGGAGAATGCGCTCCCTCCACTTTATACATAGAGAGTGTGCTCGCTCCACTTTACACGTAGAGGGGCTGCTCCCTCCACTTTATGCACAGAGCGGGAGCTCCCTCCACGTTGTAGGCAGAGAGGGAGCTCCCTACACTTTATACATAGAGAGCGAACCCCCTCCACTTTATACGTAGAAAGGGAGCTCCCAGCACTTTATACATGGAGAGGGAGCTCCCTCCACTTTACCCATAGAGAGTGGGGGTCCCTCTACTTTCTGCATAGAGAGGGAGCTCCCAGCACTTTATACATGGAGAGGGAGCTCCCTCCACTTTATACATAGAGAGGGAGCTCCCAGCACTTTATACATGGAGAGGGAGCTCCCTCCATTTTATTCATAGAGAGGGAGCTCCATCCACTTGATACATAGAGATGGAGCGTTCTCTGCTTTATATATAGAGAGCGAACTCCCTCCACTTTATCCGTAGAAAGTGAGCTCCCACCACATTATACATGGAGCGGGAGCTCCCTCCTCTTTACCCATAGCAAGTGGTGGTCCCTCCACTTTATACATAGAGAGGGAGATCAATCCACTTTTCCCATAGAGAGTGGTGCTCCCTCCACTTTATGCATAGAGAGGGTGCTCCCTCCACTTTCTACATAGAGAGTCTGCTCCCTGCACTTTATACATAGAGAGGGGAACTCCCTTCACTTTATACATAGAGTGGGAGATCCATCCACTTTATGCTAGAGAGGAGGCTCCCTCCACCTTATACATAGAGTGGGAGTTCCCTCCACTTTATGCGTGGAGAGCGAGCTCCCTCCACTTTATACATAGAGATGGAACTTTCACCACTTTATACATAGATTGGGAGTTCCCTCCACTTATTACACAGAGAGGGGGAGCTCCCTAAAAGTTATACATAGAGCGGGAGCTCAATCCACTGTATGCATAGAGAAGGAACTTCCTCTACTTTATACATAGAGAGGGAGCTCCCTCTCTATGTATTAAGTGAACGGAGCTCCCTCTCTATGTATAAAGTAGAGGAAGTTCCTTCTCTATGCATAGAGAGGGATCTCCCTCCACTTTATACACAGAGAGGGAGCTCACTCCACTTTATATACAGAGAGGGAGCTCCCTCCACTTTATACATAAAGAGGGAGATCCCTCCACTTTATGTGCAGAGACGGAGCCCCCTCCACTTTATACATAAAGATGTATTTCCCACCACTTTATGCATAGAGAGGGAGCTCCCTCTATTGTATGCACCTATCATGGTGTCATTTAAACACCTTTCACAGGCCACTAGGTTGGGCCTCTTGATTACTAGCCCAGTGATGTTACACTATGCAACTGCCTCCCTAATGGACGTGGACATTGTATTTCCCTTAATATCACCCACGGTAGTGTTTAGGCTGTAACCCTGAACATGGTCTGAAATCAGATATCCATGTTCATATTTGTGCTGGGAAAAGGCAGGAACAGCGTGAAGCGTGTTTATTTTTGTCCCTGGATTCAGTGGCTACTGCAGACAGATCTGTTACATTTACAATAGAAACGCCAGGAGTGAGCAAGGTCAACACAATAATATGGAAAATGTAAATGACGCCACTCATAATTTTAGCATCCGTCCATTATGAGTGCAGATTTTAGGTTTATTCCGAGAGAGGTTTCACTAAGAATATGTTATTGACATTGAAATGATTGTTCTTTTAACCACCACATTATTTACATCGGAGTCAAAGCTGCTGATTTAATGTGTTTGTTCAGGTGAGTGTAACTAATAGCAATGATCAGGGGCATAACCATATCAGTGGAAGCTTAGCCCCTGTATAAATCAGCACCTATTGGAAAGGATCAGCACAGAGTGCCTGGTGGAGTTGTGGATTCCAGGCTAACAGAAGTCTCTGCTTCTCACAGAAATGGGATATCCAGTAATCTATCAGATAGCAAGGATTTACTATCCTGTACTTGCAGCAATTGGAGTTCCTGGTAAGCCAGTATCTCAGCTGTTAATGGTATAAATCGATGTTAACTGTGCTGCTGTACTCAGTATTATTTCTCACTGTGAGTGTTCCACAACCGCCTGTTATTTTCCAGCAATTTACTGATGGAATCTCCTCATTGCCTGCACTTTCAGTCTTGCAGGAGTTGCATCATGTCTTAAATGGAATTGGTTTCAGTAACCGTGGCATTATTACTGGATTATTCTATGTAGCGAATGCTTTTGAATGAGGTGTTTCAGTTAGGATCAAAAATCGAGCCGTCAGTCGTTTTTAACAGTTTCATGATGTGGACCTAACCCGTCTTGGAATATTTATATAAATGTTTTTATTTTGGAGATTCATAATGGGACATCTCACAGTCTCAGTGCTACAAGCGGACAGCAAAATATCCTTCCTCCCCAATAACATGGCTCAGTTTAACTGGGGTGTCAAAGTATTTATTGGTTATCCCTGTTATCAAATATTATTTCGTTATGTGTGTGTCTCACACTGCGTCAGAAGTCTGGCTACTGAACTGAGTTTGCTGCTGACACTTTCACATCTCCTTCTCTGCTTCACTGTGGACCTTCACTGTCACTGGACTACATTGCAAAATAGAAAGTATTGATGTGATGTTTTATTGGTTTCCACACGAACAGTTGGTATCAAGAGTTTTTTTGCCATTTATCTGTCGATTATCAGCTGCAGCGCTGATGTTGCTGTTTTATTAATTAAACAATCCCACATTCGAACAGATTACTTCATAATTCCAGGAGAAGGAATTTCAATGATTGTGAGGTTTGTCTGGAAGTAGCTTTCGATCCTGTTTATTCCATGCATTGTAGATTAAGTGAAGAGTGTAGGTGAACAGGCGGAGATTTGGGTGTTCTGTAGATACATTAAATTATTCACAGAGGTTTCACCATTGAACAAACTGACTCTGAGAATAGAATCATTGAACCTGGGGCTGGTGAACAGAACAGAGACGCAAAATGTTAGGAATGAATCATATGTGAAAAGTAGCATCAGCTAACAGTTTGCAGGGTGTGAGTACTCCGGAGAGATAGGGAAGGAGAAAAGGAGCAGGGAGAACGAAACAGTGGGAAAGAGATAGGCAGAAGTAAAGAGAAAGAGAAAGAGGCAGCAGTGTAAATAATTCTCTATCATAAAGTGCTGGAATGTCCAGAACAATTAGTGAGAGAAACTGTGAGGTAAAGTTGTCTGTTGTCAGATTGTGTTCATTTTCCTGTTGGACTTGATCCTCTGTCTTGATTTCTGTCAGGTCTTCATTTTCTTTTGCAGAAAGTTCCTATTCCTAACTTAGTGACTGAATAAACAGAATACAATCAGTTCATCACTGATGGTAATTCATTATTTAAATACTGCACTTTAAAATCTTTGTGACTGCTGAATTCTATAAAGATCGAGGCTGATATCAGAAATATATTTAAATGTATATTTATTAGCCTGTACAAACTAAATATATTGACTATATTGTATAAACAATGAACTGTTCTCCAACACCAATAACCACAGGGATTATTGTTTGAATGTATGAATTGAGTTGTATTACTGGGATCCATAGATTAAATTTCCTCTAACACTCTGCTGCAGTCTCTCCCTGTGAATCTCAGCCTCTCCTCTCACTGTATTGAATCCTCAGTCTCCTCATCCATTGCTTCAGTTTATCCACTTTGCCAAACCATCTGCTCCAGTCTCCCCTCCTGCTCCAACATGTACTTTTCCTCCTCTCCCTCCCAATCTCACTCACTCGCCCCACCTCCAGCTGCCTTGTCCAACCTGATAGGAATACAGTAACATAGGAGCAGGAGGAGGCCATTCAGCACTTCTCGCCTGCTCCACCATTCTAAATCACGACTGATTTTCAAACTCAGTGCTGCGGTTTTTTGCCTTTTCCCATGTGGGAACAGTCCCTGTCGGTTCCCTCAACCCAGAGCAACAAGCCAGCTACACATCCTGCCCTCCCCAAAACTTCCCAACCAACAATCTGGAGACAAATTCCCAATTAACCCATTGGATTCCATTTCTGTAAAGCCCCTTCTCATTCCCCCACTGGCACTCCATCCTCACTCAGTACTTCCAGTAGATCCGGTGCTGACTTTATTCACTTTCTGCATCAATTTCCCAATTCATTATTAATAATTGTGTTTTCAAACATTTCACTGTGACAAAGCCCAGGTCAATGAATCAGTTTTCACTGCTCGATGCAGCAACAAAGCTGGAAATTTCAGCCCAGATCCTGTCAAACTGCTGCTTTGTCTCCAGGTCTGATCAGTAATTTCTCTGCTTCCTTTTCTCTCTCTCTTCCAGTTAACTTGGTGGCGATTGTGATCCTGTCCCGAGGAAAGTGCGGTCTCTCCAAATGTGTCAGTGTCTACCTGGTGGGAATGGCAGTGTCTGATCTCCTGGTCGTTATCACTAATCCCATATTGTACTGGATTGTTTTAATTTATTTCCCATATTCATTCATGAGAATTACTCCTGTGTGTTCTCTCATTGTCATTCTGTATTCTGCATCCACAGTTGTTTCTGTCTGGCTGACAGTCACTTTCACCTTTGATCGACTTGTGGCCATTTGTTGTGAGAAGCTGAAAACAAAATATTGCAGCGAGAAAACGGCGGCTGTGGTTGTAGGAACAGTGAGTGTGCTGGGCTGTTTAGAGTCTCTCCCCTGGTACTTTACACTGAAACAACAATACATTATTGATAATGTTCCCATGGGTTGTGTTTATAAACTGAGCTTCTTTACTTCCTCCATATGGGGGGCATTTGAATTGTTTAATTACATTTTAACCCCTTGTGTCCCGGTCTTTCTGATTTTGCTGCTCAATGTTTTGACTGTCAGACGGATTTTATTCTCCAGTAAAGTCCGCAGGGGATTCCGGCGCCACAGCAATGCAGAGAATCACAAGGACCCAGAGATGGAGAATCGCAGGAAATCAATTATTTTACTCTTCAGTATATCCAGCAGTTTTATACTGTTAAGGGTGACACTGGTTGTGTTTACCCTTTATACTCGAATTACAGATATTTACTATTATTCCTCCATCACTGACCCTCTCTTTATCACAGATCACACATCAAGGATACTGCAGCTTCTCAGTTCCTGCACCAACAGCTGTATTTACATTGTGACCCAGACTAAATTCAGACAGGAGCTGAAGAACGCGGTGAAATACCCTCTCAAGCTCATTGGTAAATTAGTGAAATCATAGAAAGAGCTGAAGGGTTTCAAACACTGGAACTAAATCCCATTCCCCCTCCCCCCCCGACCCCGCTCCACCACCCACCCTCCACCCGCCTATGTGATTATATGACCGGCGCCATATTTGGTCCTGGCAGCTGCCTGCACGTGGCAGACCATGATGCATAACTGGAACAGGATACGTTTGCGCATGTGCCAATACAGCGCCACTTGGTGGTTGCTTTGTCAACAACCCCAGCCAGTGGACAAAGCTGAACATCGCAGTGATTGTGAGGTGGTGAGAGAGGGGCAGTAACTACAGTGAGGCAGGGGCACCAGCAGATGGAGATGGTGAGAGGGGGATAGTAACTGCAGTGAGACAGGGGCACCAGCAGATGGAGATGGTGAGAGTGGGCCAGTAGCAGCAGTGAGGCAGGGACACCAGCAGATGGAGATGGTGAGAGAGGGACAGTCACTGCAGTGAGAGAGGGGCACCAGCAGATCGAGATGGTGAGAGTGGGACAGTAACTGCAGTAAGACAGGAACACCAGCAGATGGAGATGATGAGAGAGGAACATTAACTGCAGTGAGGCATGGACACCAGCAGATGGCGATGCTGAGCAATTACTGATGGGAGAATCTCTTGCTGAGTTTAAATTTTCCACAAATCTGATGAATTTACTTTATTGTAAACTTGAAACGCTAAATAAAATAATTTAATGCAACTGTTGTAAAATGGCTTTTTTCTCCTATGTAAACACTTGTAACATGAAACTCGTTCCTGTTTGGAAAGTTATATTGAGTGATTAAAGGTAATGTATAAATAAAACAACAGGATCAAATAAAACTCAGTCATTTATAAATAAAAACTCTCAATATAAGTTGTGTTGAGTTCTTGATCACTAACGTTATGACATTCTCTCACACACTTCTCTTTCTATGTTGGTATCTTCTCTACTATAACTAAGAGTAGTTGAAATTTTGATCCAATTGTCTTTTGAAAGTTTCTATTGAATCTGCTTTCAGAAACCTTTGAAACTTGCCTATTTGTTTTACCCCTCTGCTAGTGTAAACAGTGCCTCCTCATATCTCCAAACTGAGGGAAAGATTTTGAATACAATGCAATTAATGTCTCCAGGACAGCAGCTGCAGAGGAGTTGGAACCTCCTGAATTTGGACAAACAATGAACAAAAATCCCTCTGAAACCCCCAGGACAGCAGAGGAAAGAAACAGTCTGGAAGCAAATAGAAACAAGTGACACTTTATTGCAGCAGTAAAAACTCTTTGTCAGAATGTAGAGGTCTTTATTGCTGAACTTTATATAAATTGGACGTGAAAAGTGGAAGATCTGTAACACCATTTGTGATAAATGGCCATTTCCCAGCTTTGTAATCCCTTGTAACATTATACTGGTGAATGTTAAGAAGGTTTTATTGATTGATTACAGCTAATACATAAATACAGCAGCATCAAATACAGGGCAAAGAATCATTGACAAATATAACTGTAAATATTTGTAAGAATTGTTGTGTGAAATATCTTGGTTATAAAAGTTCTCTTGGCTGCCTCATTAGCCTGGTTCTAGTTTCAGTCTTTGTCACACAGTGGAAATGAAAAACCGTATAAAAACTGCCTGTTTATACTACAGTCAAACCAGCCTCTCCAGCAATAACTCTTTGTCACAATTTCAAGGTAATTGCAGTGAGTCATTTTCTGAACTTTCTGTTAACTGGAGGTGAATAGTGAAAGACATTTAATACAATGAGTGTTAAATGGCCATTATCCAAACCGGTCCCTCCAGGTTTTAAATTACAGCAGCCTTTCTGTTCTGTTAATGAGGTTTTTGTGCGAGGGAGAGAGAGAGACCGACAGGTTTCTCTGTGGAATGGTCCATTTGGGATATGGCTGGAATATCCTTCTCTTCCCCATTCCCCATTGACACAGAGACTCACCTTGGACTGTCCCATACCGGGGAGGAAGTGTCCAGATGGAGGAAGCTGATAGCTGGTTGGATGAGCTGTATTTGGGGTGGACTGTCCGTTTTGAGTGACAGGTTCTGGGATATATTAGGACAACATCAGCCTCTATTCATTCTTTCCTTGCGGCTGGTTTGTGAGGGTGAGTTTCTGTGTCTCAGTTTCTGTGTCTCTGTGGCCAGGTGAATTGGAACTGATTACAGTGTGCGTGTGTGAGAGAGAGTCCAGTCTGAATCCCCCACTCTCTCTGTCCCAGTCCTGACGCTTATCTCCAAATCCCACCCCAATGCCCCTCTCCAGGGTCTTTTCCCCATGGATGAGCTGATGGAGGGAAGGTGTTAGAGTCCAACGATGGAACGCAGACAGTGTGGGATGGTGAGTATCACATCTTTACTGTCACTCTCAGCCTTTCTCCCTCCTTCTGACTCAGTCTCTTTCACTCAGTGTCTCTCACTGAATCTCTCCCGCACTCAGTCCCTCCCGCACTCAGTCCCTCCCGCTCTCAGTCCCTCCCGCACTCAGTCCCTCCCGCACTCAGTCCCTTCCGCACTCAGTCTCTCCCGCACTCAGTCTCTCCCGCACTCAGTCTCTCCCGCACTCAGTCTCTCCCGCACTCAGTCTCTCCCGCACTCAGTCTCTCTCACTCAATCTTTCTCGCACTCAATCTTTCTCGCACTCAATCTTTCTCGCACTCAATCTTTCTCGCACTCAATCTCTCTCGCACTCAATCTCTCTCTCTCGCACTCAATCTCTCTCTCTCGCACTCAATCTCTCTCTCTCGCACTCAATCTCTCTCTCTCGCACTCAATCTCTCTCTCTCGCACTCAGTCTCTGTTGCACTCACTCTCTTTCGCACTCAATCTCTCTCTCTCGCACTCAGTCTCTCTCTCTCGCACTCAATCTCTCTCTCTCGCACTCAATCTCTCTCTCTCGCACTCAATCTCTCTCTCACTCTCTCTATTTCTCAATATCTCCCTCACCTTGTATTTCTGTCTCTGTTTCTCTCTCTCTCTGTTCCTCAATCTCTCTCTCTCTCTCTGTATTTCTCCCTCTGTGTTCCTCCATCTTTCTCTCTCCCTCACTTTGTATTTCTCTCTCTCTCTCAGTGATGGTGCGTCTTTCTGTCTCAATGGCTTTCTCTGTCCTCTCTCGCAATCTCTCTGTGATTCTCTGTGCCTTTTTCACTGGCTTTCTGTCTGTCTCTTTGGTGCGTGCAATTTCTTTGTGTCTGTTCTTTCCCTCCACTTTTTTCCCTTCTCTTTTTCTCTCTCTTTCTTTGTATCTTTCTGTCTGCTCTATTTCTCTTTCTGTCATTTCTCTCTCTCTTTCCAACTTTTTCTGTCTTTTCCTGACCCTATCCACCGCCCTCAATTTATCCACCGCCCGCAATTTTTATCCACCACGCAAATCTTTTTCCCTGCAATTTCCCCCCACCAGAAAACATCTCCCCCTTGTACAGACCCCCCCCCATTCTAAATTATCCTCGTCTGCAGACAACTGTCAGATATCTCCTGTTAATGACCCCCATCTAATACCCTCATTATCAACAGACCCCCATCTAATTATC